>NC_133773.1:129899292-129971792 GCF_003597395.2 Chelonoidis abingdonii
TGCGGCTACTGTGGCCAGCATGCTGGGGGAGTGGGGGAGGGGCAAGAGTGAAGGCTCCATCTATTTACCACTCTTTCCCAGCCACTTGCAAAAAAGGGGCAAATAGAAGCTCCCCAACCTCACACAGCTACCCGGGTACAGGCGGACTACAAAGGGAAGTCAGGGGGCAATAGCCTCATTACCTCTCTGAGCAGCTGTGCTAGCTGGGCCCCCATTCGGCTCTCAGGCTAGATATAATAATTGTGGACTTCAGTGGGATCTCCTGTGTGAGCAAGGATTGCAGGAGGTAGCACAAAACTCTGCTGTCTCGTTGTACAATTAGTTGGAGATCAAAAGGGCACAGTCCAAGAATGCACTCAGATTTCTTATCTCTTCGGCAGGAGAGAGTAAACGTGTCATGGAAAAAGTATGTTTGGTTTACAGTGGAACATTAAAAATAATCATTCTTTACTGTGCAGTATCTTTGGAAATTTGCACAAGCTCTTCCTGTGCTCAGAATGTCAGAGCCCAGGGCTATCCTGAAAATCTTTATAGTTAAACCACGTGCTCTTTCTTCAGTGAACCAATTCTGATTATAAACAGAACGTACATTATGGGGATCTTTTCCCGGAGGCGCCCCTAAAATAGCTGATCTTTGGCCCCAGCTTCAAGCTCATAGTATGCTCATCTGTTGACAACCTACAGGCTATGAAATCCAAAGCCACAGAGATACAGGAGGAAGTCTGTCAGGCGAGTTAAGGGGGGAAAAAGACACTGAACAAACCAAACTATGCTTTTTGAACAGAATGGCTTACCGCAAGGAGAGAATTTGGGAAGGGTCGTAGTGGTAGAAGATCACATGGGGTAATGAAAATGGAGAAAAGGCTGAATAACGGCTGCATACAGAACCATTCATAAAAATCAAAGTACATCACCACTGATTCTCAACTCTTTCCACTTTGCAAGTGCAAGCAATAACCTGGGAGCAAAACATATTGACAACCTCAGAGCAGTATCCTGTATTCCACCGGGGAAGAAACTCATCAGAATAGATTAGCAGCCTCACTTTATGGAATGAATGGATGGTCTAAAACAAAGATTATACTCTGTTGCTAAGACAGGAAGCTGAAAACTGTAGCAGCAGTGTAAGCTGTCCTATGGATTGTCAATAGGAAAGAGAGGGGTAAAGTAAAGACAGACCTCCTGGGATAAGGTCTTAGTAAAAGAGATGGGTTTGAGCTAGGGCTCATCAACATTTTTCTGGAAAACTTTTTGTTCCAGTGGAAAATTGGATTTTCCATAAAAGAGACATTTTCATGGAAAGTGCCTTTTTTCCTTTAACATATTCAATTTTTCATCAGAAACCTGAGAATTTGAAAACTCAACATTTTTGGTCACAAAGTGAACATTTTTTGGTGTGGTGCCAAAAAAAACCCCGGATATTTTCCCACATGGAAAAACGCATTTTCTCACCAGCTGTAGCCTGGGCCAGGAATTTCAGATTCAGATCTGACACAAGAGGATCTTGATACATTCCATTAAGGATACAGAGCCTAGAAATGAAGTCCCAGTCCAAACTCTGAGGTGGACTTTTCAGTGCCCTACACCTTTTGTGATCATTTACACCAGTGAAAAGTGGGTGTAAAACACTATCAGCTCAGTGTGGTAGCATCTTATATGCAGTTTTCACTGATGTGAATGACTAGACAAGGGGCAGAGCGACAGAGAATCAGGCCCACTAACTTCCCTCTAGTTCAGGGGTTGTTCAGACCAGGGTGTTTGTATTGGCCAATGATCTCTACTTACTTAGCCCCTGCGATCAGCCGGTATGGCTTCACCAGCCCACTCTGTACAAGCGAACAGGCTGACGCAGTATCAGGCCTCACTGGGATGGTGGACAGTTTCTGTGCCCCTTTTCGCCCCCCAATTTGAGTCCAGCCACAAAACTCAGCCCACCCACACTCCATATCAGGGCAGTCCAGGTGTGTCCAGGTCTCCCACACTGCCAGCAAACAAGGTTGGTGGGCCTCTCAGGTGCTCCTCGGGGCTCCCCCTTTCTCTCCGGGCCTTTCCCGGAAAAAGGTTCATCCAATTTCTTCCCTGCATCCTTGTCTTTCTGGAATCGGTCCTCCCTCCAGTGACCCTCTGCCTCAATATATTCCTAGGTCAACCTGACCGCTGCCTCAACGGTGACCAGCTGGTGATGCCTCACCCAGACACATATGTTCTTAGGGAGGCTCTGCAGCAATTGTTCTAGGACCAATGCATGCATCATTTCTCCCACCGTGTGCGTCTCCGGCCTCAGTCAGAATGTGGCCCGGTCCATTAGCCTCTAGGCATATGCCCGGGGCTGCAATGCTGCCATCCATCAGGCCGCCTGGAACTTATGGTGGTACAGTTCTGTCGACAGGCCCACCCAGTCTAGAATGGCTGCCCTCACCTCCTCATAGTTCTGGGTTTGTTCGTTGCTCAAGGCCATATAGACCACATGAGCCAATCCAGTCAGGTATGGAGCCAGTTGGAGAGCCCAGGTTGCCCTCTCCAACCTGGCGCCCATGGCTACCTGCTCAAAGGTCCTGAGAAAGGCATCTGGATCATCTGCCAGGCTCATTTTACAGAGTCCCCAGCCTGGCAGTCAGATGCCCTCTCCTGCCGCAGGACTCACCACTCCTTGCAGGAGCTGTTGTTGCACACCAATCTGCTCCCATATGAAGCCTCACAAACTCTGCTGTTGCTCTGCTTGCCAGGTCAGTAAAGCCTCTCATGGACTGGTGAGACTGCTGAGACTGCTGAAAACTCTGCAGGGCCTGCTGTTTGACCAGCCATGCCAGGGTCTCCTCCATATCCGGGCCACCAACCACATTTGCTGGCCCTTGGATCCTGAAAAAGCCAGAACCCTGTATCCTGGCCAGCACCCTGTTACACAGTGTAAAAGCAATAGAAATGAGGGGAAAAAACAGGCTTCATATCTTGTATATATGCTTTTGCCAAACTTCTCTGCCTTTGAGAGGACAGGAAAAATACATGAATTATTCTGTGATCATGAAAGCAAGTAGACAGATTCTCAGCTTTGTTCTTGCCTTTTTGTGCTGCAAGAGTGGTGCAAAGTGGCTGGAATTTGGCCAGCTAGAATTCCCCCCCTGCAACAGGGAATTTCTCAGCTTGCAACACCCTCTCCCCCTAGCCTCAGCCTAGTGGGCATGCTAAGGGTAGCAAGAGGCTTGGCCAGATTGCTACTGCACTCTGGCTATTCTCATCTGATGGAAAGTCCATGGTACTGGCTAGGCTAAAATAGCCCTGGGAATAGAAAGCTTCCATATGGAAGAGAGGATTAGAAAGTATCACAGGTAAGTTCAACGTGCCTAAATTCACATTCCTGGAGCAAGCTTATATTCTGAAATGTCCTGATTTTTGAGGACTTTGTCTCATAACCTTAACAGGGCATTAGTATGTATTTTGTAGTTGTTTTTTTAAGGGCTTTGAAGGAGGTTTGGGGACCAGAAAAAGGAAGGACAGACCCACCAGAAAATCTAGAGGCAATCAGTTGCACATATTACAAGCCTTGCCAGCAAATGTTACTCTCCTCTCTATGCACGTATTTGATTTCCACATCTTTTGAGTTTCTTACTCCACAGCTATTGGCTTATTCAGCTTGTACATCTTATAAACTCCTCTGGCTTTTGAACAACACTGCTATTATTGTACCCCAATCCTGCACACACTGGTACATGGAAATAATTACTTCTGTGAGTAGTCCCACTGACCTGAACTGGTCTACTCATAGGAGCAAAGTTACTCAGATGTATCAGTGTTTGTAGGACTGGGCACTTAACTAGCTGCAAGCACGTGCACTGCGCATCATTTTTTTTTAACTCCTGTAGGCCTGAGCAGTAGAAAATGTAGTTAGGTTCTGTATATAACTTTCAAATTCCTATGGCTTGAGGAATTTTTTTTTTTTTATTTTTTTTACACCAAGCAAAAGTACAAGTCCCATAGGAGTACTATGCCAACACTGGTTCAAACTTCAGCCATTTGTGCAATAGCTCTGATTTTTCTGGTGGAGGTGGTGGCTCTTAAAGGTGGCTGGAATACATTATTATGCAAAATGTATATATATTTTTCTCCATTCTCCTGTAACTAAAACACAGACGTCACTAGCAGCATTTGATATAAATAACAATTATATCCAATTAGCAATATGGCATCATTACAACTATACTTTCATTATCATTATTGCATATTATTAAGAGCTAATTTTAATAAATAAAATATAAAAATAGCTAGCTACCTACCTCATCTTTGGACAAAAATATCATTCCATGTATTTTACATTCAAGAATGGGTTGTGAAAATAGGATTATAATGGAAACTGTTTTGCAATCTTAATGGCAGTGGTCACTGTTGTAATAAAACAAGGCTAAATATAAATTAACAATATAATAATCATCACTATTTTCATTACCTGCATTATTCCATATTATTAAAAGCATTTTTTAAAAGGCTTTTCATGTTTTTAAATATTTTTCACCATGAGCAACTCAAAGTATCCCAATACTCCTTTTACTAAATTCCTTTTCCCCTCTGGATAATAAAAACAGTAAGTTCTACTATCCATGAAGTTTCCCATCACTGCACATTTCCATGTTTCCCTATTCATTTTTATTGAAATCAAGCAGCAGTCCAAGACAGATCTGCATTTCTCATGAAACAGGGCAGACATCCTTTAACCTGTGTATATCACTTTGTGAGGGAGATATGATCTCTGCGTTCACTACAAGACCACAGTTTAAGCGCTAAAAAAGACATGGACTCATTTTCTCTTAGAGCTGCTGCTTCTAAACCAGTAGTAAACCAAAGCCGTTGCTGCTGAGAACCAAAGGTCATGTTGAGAAAAATGAAACCGTATATGAATAGAATAGGGCTCTGAAGCCTCACCGACAAATTCATTTTGAGCCTCATGCTATCTCTAGGAGGGTGAGTGCATATGAGCAGTCTCAAGAGAAATGTTAACAAATATCTCTGGAATGCCAACGTTAGTACTGCCGCAGCATTTTAAACTTCAACAGCCTGATATACAATATGGAATATGAATTTGTATTAGCAAGAGATTAGATCCTGTTTTACATTATGAAGTTTGCTATCTGCATCCCACCTTAAATTAGGAGTGACTGCCAATATGTTGCAACATGTAAAACACCCATACATATTCATTTATCAGATTCTTTGCAAGGCATTTCTCAATTATGCTTCTAATGAGGGAAAGAAAGCTTGTGCTTTAAGGCAGATTTTTAAAGCCATCATCTTCACTAATAATTATGCATGCATTTTAAAAGAATGCATATTCATGTTCTGGAGATTGGGATAGAACTGTGAGGAAGAAATGTTTACATTTCAAGTGAAATTGGTCAATTTTGACACGAATCAGAATAGTTCTGCAAACAGACCATTTTTCACTTTTTACTTGGCATATTTTCACTAATTTAGCTTTAAATAAATGTAGCCTTTTTCAGGGAAACCTCTGTTTGCTCAGCAAACTGAAGTGGTGGGTTTTAGGATGAGTAGAAAACTGTATTCACAGTCATAATGGAAAGACTTTCTAAGGGTACACAGTGAACAATGAACAGCTTATGAACCCCTAGCTATTGATCAGTTATCCCGGGGAGCATTCCTGTTCATTTCAATGGGACTGCTCAGCAGTGTGAATAAGGGGTTTATAATCTGTCCAATATACAATCACCACCGTGTTTTGCTAAACAAACAAACAAATAAATAAATAAATAAATAATCCTGTTGCTTTTATAAAAACAACAACCATTATATATTTTTAATGAAGCCATGTTTATGAAAGTCTTTCCTTGGAACAAATTACCCTCTAATTTCACAGCAGTGTAACTCCACTGGCTCCATATTTACACAGGTCTGCGAGGAGAAACAGGCTCTTTGTTACAAGGGTTATGCTTTGGGTACAATTACTGATGACTATTTACGATGACCCACATTTTCAAACGCAATTAGTGATTTTTGGTACCTCAATTTTTGGGACCCCAATTGGACACACCTTAAAGAGGCCTGATTATCAGACAAGTTGCTCAGTGCTATCTGAAAATCAGCTTCTTTAAGGTGTTTCAGTTGGGGAAAAAAATGGGAGCACCAAAATAGCTATTTACTTTGGGAAATGTAGGGTAATATGTTTAGATAGTATACTGATAGGTACCTTGGAGAACATAAGTAGAGAGAGAGAGATTCATAGAATAAGGCCAGAAGGGCCTTTTTTCATTTGCAGACCCCTAAAAAATTTCAAATGGAGGTGCCAACCCCTTTGGAAATCTTAGACACAATCTATGGACCCCCCCGAGGTCCACAGATAAAAGATCCAAAACCACTGCAATAGCTGATTTCTCTCGCTGTTAAAATGTCTGCCTTATTTCTAGTCTGAATTTGTCTAACTTCAACTTCCAACCACTGGATCTCATTATGCCTTTTTCTGTAAATTAAAGAGCCATTTATTTATCAGAAATCTCTTCCCAGCATAGGTACTTGCACACCCTGATCAAGTCACCTCTTAACCTTCCCTTGGATAAACTAAATACATGGAATTTCTTCAGTCTCTCACTGTAAAGCAGGTTTTCCTGACTTAGATGAGGAGTCTTGTAACTCTTTTCTGAAACCTTTCCAATTTTTCAACTTTTTACTGTCTCCTAATGCTATATGCAGAGGTAACGTAACCAGCCTATTCCTACTTGATATAACCCTGTTTACACATCTAAGAATTGTGTTTGCACTCTTAGGCTGGTCTACACTGGGAACTTACATCAGTACAGCTACATCTCTGAGAAGTGTGGAAAATCCACACCCCTTAGAAATGTAGCTATGTTGATCTAACCCATAGTGTAGACAGTGCTAGGCTGATGGAAGGTGGACTCCATATGCCAATGAGAGAACCCCTCTTGTCAGCATAGAATAGATAGTGTCTACACCAAAGTGCTACAGCGGTGCCTCTATAGTGCTTTAAGTGTAGACATATCCTAAGCTGCAGCAATCATGTTCAACTGGTAATCAAACAATACCTCTATATCCTTTTCAGGATCACTGCATTCCAGGATATAGTCCCCCATCTTGTAAGTGTGGGCTACATTCTTTGTTTCTAGTGAAGATGATAAAATACGGGTAGGATCTGATAAGAAACAATCAAATGAAAAAAGAACAGGAGTACTTGTGGCACCTTAGAAACTAACAAATTTATTTCAGCATGAGCTTTCGTGAACATGAAAAGGTGGAAGTATGTATACCAACAGGAAGAGTCCCTCTGCCATGTACCTTGGCCAAACCAGACAGTCTCTATGCAAAAGAATAAATGGACACAAATCTGACATCAGGAATCATAACATTCAAAAACCAGTGGGAGAACACTTCAACCTCCTTAACCACTCAGTGACAGACTTGAAGGTGGCAATTCTGAAACAAAAAAACTTCAAAAACAGACTCCAAAGAGAGACTGCTGAACTCGAATTAATATGCAAATTAGATACAATTAACTCAGGCCTAAACAGAGACTGGGAATGGTTGGGTCATTACACTAATTGAATCTATTTCCCTATGTTAAGTTCTCCTCACACCTTCTATGGGTCATCTTAATTGTATCACTTCAAAAGTTTGTTTTGTTTTTTTTTTCCTAGCTGATGAGTGAGCTCATCTCAGAGTGATAGACTCTGTTTTGATTACATACTCCACCTTTTCATGTTCTCTGTATGTATAAATATCTCCTGTCTGTGTGTTCTATTCTATGCATCCGAAGAAGTGAGCTGTAGCTCATGAAAGCTCATGCTGAAATAAATGTGTTAGTCTCTAAGGTGCCACAAGTACTCCTGTTCTTTTTGCAGATACAGACTAACACGGCTGCTACCCTGAAACCAATCAAATGAAAGAGTCCCATTCAATTACATCATGTAATGTCACAAACAGTGACAAGTTTTAAAAGTGCGTATATACCAATGCTAGAAGTCTAAATAATAAGATGAGTGAACTAGAGTGCCTCATATTAAATGAGGATATTGATATAATAGACATTACAGAAAATTGGTGGAATGAGGATAATCAGTGGGACAAAGTAATACCAGGGTACAAAATATATCGGAGGGACAGAACAGGTCATCCTGGTGGGGGAATGGCATTATTTGTGAAGGAAAGCATAGAATCAAATGAAGTAAAATCTTAAATGAACCAAATTGTACCATAGAATCTCTATGGATAGTAATTCCATGCTCTAATAATAAGAATATAACGGTAGGGATATATTACTGACCACCTGACCAGGATGGTGCTAGTAACTGTGAAAAGCTCAGTCATTTAAAGTGTCAAGAAACTTTATCTCTGCATCCCATCCTGAACCCAGTCAATATGGGGATAGTTGAAATCTCCCATTTCAACTATCCCCATATTGACTGGGTTCAGGACGGGATGCAGAGATAAAGTTTCTTGACACTTTAAATGACTGCTTCTTGGAGTAGCTGGTCCTGGAACCCACAAGAGGAGAGGCAATTCTTGATTTAGTCCTAAGTGGAGCACAGGATCTGGTCCAAGAGGTGAATATAGCTGAACCACTTGGTAATAGTGACCATAATATAATTAAATTTAACATCCCTGTGGCAAGGAAAACACCACAGCAGCCCAACACTGTAGCATTTAATTTCACAAAAATGAGGAAGTCAGTGAAACAGAAATTAAAAGGTACAGCACCAAAAGTGAAATCCCTGCAAGCTGCATGGAAACTTTTAAAGACACCATAATAGAGGCTCAACTTAAACGTATTCCCCAAATTAAAAAACATAGTAAACAAAAAAGGGCCACTGTGGCTAAACAATAAAGTAAAAAAAGCAGTGAGACGCAAAAATGTGTCCTTGAAAAAGCGGAAGATAAATCCTAATGAGGAAAATAGAAAAGAACATAAACTCTGGCAAATGAAGTGTAAAAATATAATTAGGAAAGGCAAAAAAAATTTGAACAGCTAACCAAAGACTCAAAAAGTAATAGCAAAAAAGTTTTTAAGTATATCAGAAGCAGAAAGCCTGCTACACAATCAGTGGGGTGACTGGACAATCGAGATGCTAAAGGAGCACTCAAGGATGATAAGGCCATTGCGGAGAAACTAAATGAATTCTTCGCATTGGTCTTCACAGCTGAGGATGTGAGGGAGATTCCCAAACCTGAGCTATTCTACGCAGGTGACAGATTTGAGGAACTCTTGCAAATTGAGTTGTCATTAGAGGAGGTTTTGGAACAAATTGATAAACTAAACAGTAATAAGTCATCATGACTCAAACGTGAAATTGCAGAGCTACCAACTGTAGTTTATAACCTATCATTGAAACCAGCGTCTGTACCAGAAGACTGGAGGATAGCTAATGTGACGCTAATTTTTAAAATGGGCTCCAGAGGTGATTCTGGTAATTACAGGCCAGTAAGCCTGACTTCAGTACTGGGCAAACTAGTAGAAACTATAGTAAAGAACAGAATTGTCAGACAGATATATGAACATAATTTGTTGGGGAAAAGTCAACATGGTTTTTGTAAAGGGAAATCATGCCTCACCAATCTACTAGAATTCTTTGAGGGGGTCAATAAGCATGTGGACAAGGGGGATCCAGTGGACATAGTGTACTTATGTACACTATGTAACAATTTTCAGAAAACCTTTAACAAGGTCCCTCACCAAAGGCTCATAAGCAAAGTAAACTGTCATGGGATAAGAAAGAAGGTCATCTCATGGATTGGTAACTGGTTAAAAGATAGGAAACAAAGTGTAAGAATAAATGGTCAGTTTTCAGAATGTAGAGAGGTAAATAGTGATGTTTCCCAGGGGTCTGTACTGGGACCCGTCCTATTCAACATATTCATAAATGATCTGTAAAAAGGGCTAAACAGTGAGGTGGCAAAATTTGCAGATGATATAAAACTACTCAAGATAGTTAAGTCCCAAGCAGACTGCAAAGAGCTACAAAAGGATCTCACAAAACTGGGTGACTGGACAACAAAATGGCAGATGAAATTCAATGTTGATAAATACAAAGTAATGCACATTGGAAAACATAATCCTCACTATACCTATACAATGATGTATTCTAAATTAGCTATTACCACTCATGAAAGAGACCCTGGAGGAGTTGTTGCTAGTTCTCTGAAAACAACCACTCAGTGTAAAGCGGCGGTCAAAAAAGAGAACAGAATGTTGGGAATCATTAAGAAAGGGATAGATAATAAGACAGAAAATACAATATTGCCCCTATATAAATCCATGGTACGTCCACATCTTGAATACAGTGTGCCGATGTGGTAACCTCATCTCAAAAAAGATATATGGGAATCAGAAAAGGTTCAGAAAAGGGCAACAAAAATGATGAGGGGTATGGAACGGCTTCTATCTGAGGCAGTGGTCCCCAACCTTTCTGGCTGGTGGGCGCCAGCCGAAGGACCACTGCGGCGGTGGAGCACCCACCGAAATGCCACCGAATTTTGGTGGCATTTTGGCAGCGATGCCTCTCAATGATGTCACTTGCCATTGACAAGCAACGTCATCAAGAGGAATCTGCGCTGAAATTCGGGGGCAATGCCTCTCGATGACATTACTTGTTGGCGACAAGTATCATCATCGAGAGGCGTCCCCGCCAAAATGCCGCTGCGGCATTTTGGTGGGTGCTCTCCCGGGGGCCAGGATGCAGGCGCAATAAGATCCAGCGTTGGGGACCCCTGATCTGAGGAATGATTAATAACACTGGCACCTGTCAGCTTGGAAAAGAGATGACTAAGGGGGATATGATAGAGTTCTGTAAAACCATGACTGGTATGGAGAAAGTGAATAAGGAAGTGTTATTTACTCCTTCTCATAACACAAGAATTAGGAGCCACCAAATGAAATTAATAGGCAGCAGGTTTAAAACAAACAAAAGGAAGTATTTTTTCACACAATGCACAGTCAATCTGTGGAACTCCTTGCGGAGGATGTTGTGAAGGCCAAGAATATAACAGGGTTCAAAAAAGAAGTAGGTAAGTTCATGGGGCATAGTTTCATCAGTGGCTACTTGCCAGCATGAGCAGGGTTGGTGTCTTTAGCCTCTGTTTGCCAGAAGCTGGGAATGGGCAACAGGGGATGGATCACTATGATTACCTGTTCTGTTCATTCCCTCTGGGGCACCTGGCATTGACCACTGTCGGAAGACAGGATACTGGGCTAGATGAACTTTTGGTCTGACCCAGTACGGTCGTTCTTATGTTCTTACTTCACAAAGACCCAGATTTCTGAGCTGAGTTTCAAGCTTGATCAACTCCAGGTCCCAAAGGGAAGCTCCATAGAAACAACAGAATTTCACTTGGGTTCATGTTGAAGTGGCAAATTTTACATGATAGAAAACATTTATCGGACCTTGTTTGTGTGACATTGGACCTGACTATGTGGGGAAAATTTGTGAATCATTTGACAACCCTGACCTGAGTTTGGAATAAAAATTAAACCCTGGTGAGTTTAGCTTCACTTTAGGTATCACCAACATTTTGCACAGTTCAGAAAGTAGCTTTGAGATGCATTTTGCTTTCATAAGGGGATTACCGGTTCTGTTCATTCCCTTTGGGGCACATGGCATTGGCCATTGTCAGAAGACAGAATACTGGGCTAGATGGACCTTTGATCTGATGCAGTATGGCCGTTCTTTTGTTCTTATGTATATTCTAAATATATGACCTTGCATTTGGCTGTGTTAAAATGCATATTGTTCAAACGAACCCATCTTAACAAATAATTTTGGTTAGACAATACAATTGAGCTACTCCATCATTATTTACCAATATACCAACTTTTGTTTCATCTGGAAAAAAAAAAAGAATAGCATTAGGCCAAGAAGTGATCCCTGTGAGACCCTTGTAGAAATACCCCCACTGGATGATGAATCCCCATTTACAAATACAATTTGAGATCTATCAGTTAACCAGTTTTTAATCCATGTGAAATGGGCTATATTGATTTTATATAGTATTAATTATTTTTACCTCAGTGTTATATAGTGTTATAGGATTAAGTCAAATGCCTTACAAAGATCTAAGGCTATTATAACAATTATTTTTATCAAACCATGTTGATTGGCATTAATAATGCTACACACCTTTAATTCTTGACCAATTTTATTTTATATCTGACTTTCCATCACTTTGCCCGGCATTGATATCAGGCTAGTTACCCACATCATGCATTTACCTTTTTTACTGGCAGAACTTACCCAGACTGGGGAAATCTGACAAATGGAATCTACAACTATTTCTGTGTATGTCTGAACAATGATTCTTTTATAAAGCAAAATTGTTTTTACAAGTACATTCCTACTATCCAAACCCACAAATGTTGAACATGTACATTCATTTTCCACTGGTCTCACACTGTGTTCTGACCCTCATTAACTTCTACATCTCGTGTAAACAGGATTTCACCTTGACTGATCTGTACTGTAGCTAGAACTATTAAACAGGTAACAATTGTAACATCCAGAAATAAATGTTTATTAATGTTGTCCTATCTGTTCCTCTCTGTCATAAGAATGTGACAGAAGGAGCAAATGAGTCTAAAAGACATGAGGATTTTGAAGTGCAGCAACTAGGTTGCATTCTCCAAAATCATTCCAGGACCAGCAGGTTTGAGGACTGGGCAGAGAAGATGGCCACATAGTCAGAAAGAGACCTTCGTGAATTTAAAGCTAAATTAAGGAGACAGAAGTCCTCAAACAATGAGCCAAACCACTCCCTTATGTCATTGCTTTCACTAGGCTTAGGTGGGAAGAGACTGTAATGCATTCCTCTTCTTTTATTCTAACATCTAGGCTTCCTGTAAATAAAATTCCATCATATATCAGGCAAATTGGTCAGATGAGAGTCTGTTGTGCATCATGGGAGATATAGTCCAGCCAAGGAGTCCAGCTCTTAGGAGAGAATTGGGGCACAAAGTGCCCAGACTACAACTCCTGTGAGGCAATATCGTACTGTTGGAAGATGCAGATTAACATCGAACCTAAATGATTGATACTAAACATTTTGGTCCAATTCACCAGACCAAAGTCAAACAGGTCAAACCAACCCAGTCGCAGGTCCACATGACAAGATCTTTTCCGTGTTTGAGACACCAGAGGTTTTTGTTGTTTTGTTTTGTTTGTAGTAAAGTTCATCTTTTTACTTCCTCATTCTTTCCTACCCATTAACTATTCACTAAATGCTTTCCCTCTGTATTTCCAATGAATCTGATTTCATTCATTCTTTAAGAATCTCTGATGGTCACCATCTGGCACTCTTTTCCTTAGGCTATTTCATTTCAGAAAGGGAGTGGGAAGACAGAGAAACAAAGCAAGA
Source organism: Chelonoidis abingdonii (assembly GCF_003597395.2). Taxonomy (NCBI): domain Eukaryota; kingdom Metazoa; phylum Chordata; order Testudines; family Testudinidae; genus Chelonoidis; species Chelonoidis abingdonii. The sequence goes on from NC_133773.1 coordinate 129,912,652, forward strand.
ATGTAAAATCTAAATGCTGAACAAAACATGAAGACAAAATGTTTTAGATCACTTCGTTTCATAGTTCTGTTTCATGGTTGGCCAAACTGTTTGTAGGATAAATGAGACCTCAACATGAGAAATTCTAGAAAAACACTATGGGCAGGACACGTCTTACCATGCCCTGCCATTTTACCTTCACTTCTATTTTTCTTTCTTCTTCACAAACTTTTTCTTTAATCCTCTTCCTGTAAAAACAAAAACAAAAACAAAAGCTGACTTAGTAGTTTTTGCTTCAGATATCTTATAATTTGTGTCTTATGTGCTGTATTGCTAAGGGAAGGAATTTAAATTCCTGGCCTGGCACTTGGGAGTCCTGGGTTTAATTCTCTGCTCCACATCAGTTTTCTAGTGTCACCTTGGGCAAGTGACTTAGTTGCTCTGTGCCTCAGTTCCCCATCTGCACAATGGATATAATAGCGCTGCCTGGCCTCACGGGGATGTGGTTAGGGCTTCAGATACTCTGATAGTGGGGGGCATATACGTACCATAGATAGATATATGCTTTGATAGGGTCTTGTAGTTAAGACAACGAACATGCAGTTCTTCATTATATACCAGAAACTGTAGCCTGCAAGAGTTGGGGAAGGAATCTTTCATCGACTTCTCAGAAAAGCAGCAGCCATCCTATTTATTTCCAGATATGCCTGGAGAGGAGAGGAGAGGAGAGACAGATACAGGATAGATATTCGGTGGGCTTTGTATGGACCTATCGCACTCTCTTCTGAAGAACATTTCTGTTCATTTTGTAGCTAGTGACGTTTTTGCATTTTGACTAAAAGTCTTAGCAAATTTCAGGCAGTCAGTGAAGTAACACTAAAACTGCTGAGAGTATAGGAGGAAGGAGATGCAATAGATAAGATGATAGGTGGTGAAGTCTTTGGACAGGTTATCGCTTCTTTCATCCAACTGTTTCAATACTCTTTTCTAATGTTAATGAATTCAGTACCACTATAACACTTGGTCTTCAGACAAAAGTGGGTTTCATTGGATTTTTATAATTCAGATCACAGAGACATTTCTATCGGTCTTAGGCCTCGTTTTCAAGTGTTGCTCTTAAATCTGCCTAGGAGTGAACCCTTTAACAGAGACATTTGTACTAATCAAGTATCAGCATAAACAAGGAGATTCTGTTCCAAATCAGCCCTTCCAATTTTAGGGATGGAAGAAAAGAAGGGTGCACAAATATTAGCCAAAAGTTTCTGTCTGGTAAATAAGTGATGGGAGGCGGAAAGCCTAAGCAATAGCATTCTCCTATACTCTGACCCGACACCAATCCCTCCAGGTGAACATTGTACCACCAGGACTCTGTGGGCTTGGCAGAAACTAGCTATGGGAGGAGGTCCGAGCTGGTAGACGGCCATCATTTGCTGCATCAGCCCCAGCATTTAACATTGTGCAATCCCACGCTGCAACAATCATAACAATGCCTCAGTGAATGGGGAAGCAGAGCTGACAGGCAGGAAGGCTAGAGAAGCACAGTTTGTTCGGAGTCATGCTACTAGAGACAAAGGTGAGGCCAATTTGTGACAAACAGAGTTTGGAATGTTCCAGGCCTCTGCCAATACATGGGTCCGGTGGAGCCGGTACAGAACAGTGCATGTACCATGCCAGCATATCTGCGGTAGCCCTTTCAGTTTTTCCAGAATTTAAGCTTACACATTATTTAAAAAAAAAGGTTTCTCACCCTAATGAGTGTGATAACAACCTTCCAAATGTAAATTGATTAAGTACTGTATTTCTGAGTCTGAACCTAGACAGAAAGAGTAGCTCCAAGAAATCCTCCCATTCAGATCAATGGGTGTTTACTAAGAAACCTGATGATATTTACCTATAAAGCTGTGAACTAATTTACTGGTGCTTGTTGATCTATTCTAAAACTGTGGGTGGAGCACAAGTAGAGGATCACCAGATGTTTTTCCCTAACCTAGCCTATGTATAAATGCTCAGAAATCTGTGGGATTTCAATGGAGATCTCAAGGACCTCTTCCCGCTCCAGGAATGGACTGTAGCCTATAGAACTAACCTGCTTGCTTGCATATATATGTACCTCTCTTATACTTTAAGTATTTGGTTTATTGTAATAGGTTTATAGATTTATATTAAAGTAAATTTGGCTGTAATGCAAGAGACCTACAGGCCTCTGTACGTTAAGCTAAGGCAAAGTTAGCATATCTATATTAAGACCTTTTACTTAGAAAGCAAAGTTGACCTATATCTTGTTATCCAAATAGATAAAGCACTCACGCCAATGTCTAAGACCTTTACCTAGACCAACAGATAATGAAGAATGGCATAGGGGATTTTTCAATGTTGTACCCACAGACGTAACAAGTACACCACAAAAGACTGATGTGAGTACATACCTGTCATCAATACGCACATAACTATTAGCCTATGGGGTAAGCGTACCCTAACATTTCTGTGGGTGAGGAATGAAATTTGGGCATAAGAGGAAGGATTTCCGGCACTCTGCCCTATAAAAGAGGTGACACACTCAATAGAGTACTCCATCTCCATTCTCACTTTACTCCATTTCTCACCCCATTTCTAGTCTTACTTATTCTCTATCTATTCTATCTATCTACGATGACGGCTACTATCAGTAGGCGATACTTGTTCTTCTTAAACTTTAAGTTTCAAAGGAACTAGGCTGAGGTCTTGGCTAAACTTGAGAGTTACAGCGCTGGTGGTGGCTTTACAGCGCTGTAACTCACTCCCCGTCCACACTGGCAAGGCACATACAGTACTGTATCTCCCTTGCTACAGCACTGCTTGTACTCCACCTGGACGAGAGGAATAAAGAGAATAGCGCTGCTGCTGCAGCTCTGGAGTGCCAGTGTAAACAGGGAATAATCTTACTACACTGTAACTGACCTCCGGAAGCTTCCCATAATGCTTTTAAGTAAAGATTACTCTCTTTGTTTTGTTGCAATGCCTCTGTTTGTTTTGTTGTGAACTCTGGGCTCCGGGACCTGCTTATCAAAAAAACCAAACACAGCTCCTGTTTGCTGTGAAGGAGCAGAGGCAGGGAGATCCCTTTGGAATGCCCACAGCTAGTGTTTGCTCGAAGAGAGGAGGAAGGAAGGTGCTTGAGGAGAGAAGCAGTGCGGCAGGTAGGGGGGGTCCGTTTTGGAGCGGCTGCTTATCTAGTCTGTGAGGAAAAAAACAAAGAGGGCTATTTGCTTTCACTGGTTGAGAGAGTGGTGGGGGAGACGGTCGGAACTTGCAAGGCAGGGACACAGCGTCAGCTCCAAAAATCCACTCTCTCTCTCTCCCATGCTCCCTGTCACACTCCACCCCCGCCCTTTTGAAAAGCATGTTGCAGCCACTTGAATGCTGGGATAGCTGCCCATAATGCACCGCTCCCAGTGCCACTGTAGATGCTGCAAATGTGGTCATGACAGTGCACTGGTAGCTGTCAGTGTGGCCAGACTGCATCGCTTTCCCTACTCAGCTGTACGAAGACGGGTTTAATTCCCAGCGCTGTACAGCTGCAAGTGTAGCCACACCCTGAGCTTGGTTTCCCTAAGTTTTATTCTTTGTTTATTAGGTTTTGATTTTAAGTTTGTTAGTCAAGTAAACCCTAAGTTTTAATAGTTCGTAGTATTAGTTTCTTCTAAGCACTGCATTCCTCACTCAAGAATTGAGAAATCTGAACTGCAGGGCTGATCCTGTGTCTCTTATCACCAGGTTATCAAGGAAGGGTGTGAGTATATTAACCAAAGCTTTGTTGCATATAATACTATATTAGCATATGTTTCTTTTGAATAGCAATAATGCAATTGCAACTTTGTAACTCTGGGTATTTTACTATTTACTTACTATTTCATTGATTTTAATAAAAAGTCTTTACGACGATATCTGTCTCAGCTTGAGCGTCCTGTCATATCCCCAAGGGTCTTTTATAAATTCTGAGGAGCTTGAATCAGGACAAGAAATTTTATCTTCTGATCAAACAGATTGGTGAGCCTAAGACTCATACTAATTAATATTAATAATTATTATTAATTAACATTAAATAAATATTTAACAGATAAATTAAATTACCATATTATCCAAATTAATATGATAAGTACACCCTAAATCAGGCTACAGGGCCCATAAGCTCCAACCTGCAGATGGTCTGATTTACCAAGAGCAAGCTGAGTTAGGCCTCTGATAGCTAAATACTCATCAACTCCACTGAAGCCACTTGGTCTTTGGGCTTCTAAGGCCTTATTATGAAATGTCATGTTGTGTATTACTTCCCTTGGTCCCACTGGAATCTTCTGCTTCCCTATGATCATCTCTTCCTCTGTGCATCTTCCCTGTCAGCCTTCTATAAAAGTGCTCTTTCTAACCATGTTCGCTTCACCAATAAGCGGTCAAGCCTGTAGTCCCCAATTAGTTTTATTTTTCCCCATTCAGGATTAATGTCCAAAGACTCAGAGGCTAGTAAAAAGCAAATTCTTCCACTTTGACAGGAATGCATCAAAAAATTATTTGGAGGTTTATCTGGAGGTTTATTCTGTGAAAGCCACTAAAAGATTAGCAGCTGCGGTGTACATATAAGACTAAAGACGAGCAGATAGTAAAGTTACTAAAATAAAGCAAATCTGCCACGTGCTTTGATTTCTATTTGAGGATTGTACACAACTAATATAGTACAGTAATACTAAAACACTATTCAGTAAAACCCTGAGCAGTTACCATTTACAGTATATCATAGTCGGATGACAGCAGGAATGGTGGGAGTTCATTACAGGGACCATGAATTGTTGGAGGTAATTTAGATTACAATTTAAAGTTTAATTTAAAAATCTATCAACAAATGTGAAAGTGCTCGGGGAACATTTTAAAATGCACTTTAATCTCACCGGCACAAATAGCTTTTCAGAACCCTAAACATCATCACCTGGAAAAACAGTAAAACTTTACTGCATCTTTAATTAAATTACAAACACAAAGGATAATTAATTTTTTTATTTTTCTTTTATTCATGCCATTGTTTCCTCTCCAAGTCAATATCTTCAAGTAGCAGGAACAGGATGTTATGAAGAAGTTTACAGCTGGCATATTCCTCCAGGATGTTATTGCAGCTAGCAGATGAAATGCATTACACACATGCACACTGACACAGACACACATTCGGCAGAGGTACTGGAGACTGACTAAGTTGTTCACCAAAGCATGTAAGAAGCCTAGCTTAAAAAGAAAGGGGTGGGGGGAGAAAGAGGAATCAATCAATCAGCCAGCCAGCTATAAATGGAAGGCAATCACCACAGTTCTGCAGCATGTACTGATGTGGCCGTATTGCTTGTACCTTTGGGCAATCGAGAAATCAGAATCCAGCTTGCTCAATACCAGCCAATAACAAAGATGTAGCAATCAGTGTCCAACTTGGTTTTCAGGGCCTCATCATGTCTTGCCATATACCTACTATTGTTCTTAAAGAGGAAGGACTCATATGGCAGGCATCACCCTACCATTCCTAGAACTGATCAAAACACAGCAGCTTTGCTTCACAAGGGATGGTGCAAACGTTAAGCCAAATGCAGCACGACTCCATTGAATTTGGCCTGTTTTATTTTCATCTGACTGTTTTCGAACGCAGTTGGGACAGATTCGGCAAACCTTCCCTATTCAGCAAAGCACTTAAGCACATGCTTAAATGTGAGCAAATGATTTGACACCATTGACTTTAATGAGACTTACGCAGTTGCTTAAATGTTTAAGTGCTTAGCTGAATTAGGACCTTAAATTGTAATTGGATATTTGGGAGAGAAGAGCGGTGTTGGGGGAATAGGGTTGTGACAAAAGCATAGTAAAGTGCCAGTTTCTGCTTCTTGGGTTTGCTATAGTTGGTGAGAAATAGATATGGAACAGGAAGAGAGCTACGCTAAACGTTTGCAACAAAACCCCAATGCAAGGGATGCTTGCTGTTCAGCAGTTTCTGTACAAACTGAGGACGGGGTCTCAAAAAGATTCAATGATCATGAGGAGTCCAAGTTCCAAGTTCATAAAACCTGAAATCAGGCACGTTTCACTCAGTATGACTAATAATGACTTGACTGATTGGTTTCTCTCACCAAGGATAACTAATCCGCTTGGATATCAATGAAGCTCCTTGTCCAGGTAAAGGAAGTATGATTTTTCTCACTTTCTTAATTAATTAAATTCAAGAGAAACATTTTTTTTTGTATATATTGCTTGGGGTTTTAGCTGCTTAACTCCCATTGAGATCAGTAGGAAAAGGTCAAAGAAATTTCTATCCAATGCATTGGAAGTTTAGGAATTATTGACACACTCTATAAAATGAGATGAGAAGGTATAGAGGGATTTTTAAAAAATATTGATTTCATCTAAAATTAAAGACAGAGAAGTTAGTAAATATCACTGTTATATAGAGTTAGGATCTCTTATAGTAGCGGTTCTCAACCAGGGGTACATGTACTCCTGGGGGTACTCAGAGGTCTTCCAGGGGGTACATCAACTCTTCTAGATATTTGCATACTTTTATAGTAGGCTACATAAATAGCACTAGCAAAGTCAGTACAACCTACAATTTAATACAGACAAAATGAGAAAGTAAGTAATTTTTCAGTAACAGTGTGCTATGACACTTTTGTATTTTTATGTCTGTTTTTTGAAGCAAGTAGTTTAAGTGAGGTGAAACTTGGGGGTATGCAAGACAAATCAGACTCCTGAAAGGGGCACAGTAGTTTGGAGAGGTTGAGAACCACTATTTTATAGGATGAAATTCATCTCTCTTCAGCAGGGGTGGCTCTATATTTTTTGCCGCCCCAAGCACGGCAGGCAGGTGGCTTTCGACAGCATGCCTGCAGGCGGTCTGCTGGTCATGCGGATTTGGCGACATGCCTGCAGGAGGTCTGCCAGTGCCGCACCATCGGCATCCCTGCTGCCGAATTGCTGCTGAAGCCACAGGACCGGCGGACCTCCCACAGGTGTGCCACCAAAAGCCGCCTGCTGCTGCCCTCACAGTGACCGGCAGGCCGCCCCCTGCGGCTGCGCTGGTGCCTGGAGCCGCCCTTGCTCTTCAGAGGGACAGCTCAAGGCTTATCCACTATTTGTCTCCTACTTAAATCTTCAAAAGAGGGCTTAAGTGGGTCTTAAAAGTGCTGCATATAGGCTCAGATATGCCGGTGATGGGTGGCAATATGAAAGCCTAAAATAGAGCTTGTGCTGGCCATCTGCACAGGGTGAATTATACCCTCCAGGCTTAAAAAACAGCAAATGACTCTTGCACTTAAACACATGCTTAACTTTATGTGCATTATTGTCCCCCATCGAAGGCACTGAGAGTACTCACACTTTAGCACATGGATAAGTAGTGGCAGGATCAAGGCCTACTCCTGTTTTTGCGAGATGTCACAGTGAGAGACAAGTTATGAAGACAGATTAATGAATAAATAGACAATAAATATTGGACTCTGATGGACACTCTGTAAAAAGAAAAGTGTAAATTCGCATTAGATGAAAGAAAAAAAATACAGGACAGCAAAGGAGCATGACCCAAACTATGTATTAATTTAATTAAAATCAACTCTCATATATATATATAATAGTATTTCTAGAGACACAAGGACTCACCGATAAAGGATTAAAACAATCAAAAGCTTCTTGATAGCTAGCACGAAACCCATCCCTTTTGGCAAAGCATTCCATTTTACACAAGTGAACATAAAAGTGGGGGAGAGGAGAAAGGGGAATGTTGACCACAGAAGACAAGCCTCTTAATTCCTTTCAAATAAAATGAACGGGCATGACACTGTGCCATCACAGAAGAGAAAGAGCTGCCTGTGAGTATTAAACTTTAGTGCTTTAAGCTGCTTAATTATTGGTTAATCTAGCAAATTAGCATGCTTCATTTAATTCTAATTAGGAAAATTAATAGGCAGAGAATAAAGATTTAAATAGACTGGCACAAAACAAAACTGAGTCTTAAACTACTCTTGGAAATTGGAGGGTTTTGTTTATTTTAAATACAATCTCTCCACCCTGCACATGTCCCTGCTCACCAGCACAGTTATCTTTACTAGCAAGGTGTAGGTCAAATGGGCAATTTACAGTCCTCTGGGCCTGATCCTCAGCTGGTGTCAATCATCATAGCTCAATGGAGCTACACAGATTTGCACCAGCTGAGGATCTGGTTGTTTGTTTTTTCGCTCTGTGTGTAGTTAGGGGACAAAAGGAAGAGGTCGTTATATTTGGAGGTGTGGGGGGACGGGTTGGCTTCTCTTCTGAAGGGGATACATGACATGATGGGAGATTATTCTATTCTTTTTATCTCTTTTTTTTTTTTTTTCTTTAAAGAGCACATGGGGGCAGGGGATAATTTAGTGGTGACATCATCCTCTGGAGGTACACACCATTCATGTTAAGTGATGCCTTAAGTCATGGAATTGTAAATGATTTTATTCCTTCCTCAGTCTGATGCCTTCTTTATTTTCTCTCTCCTGGTGAAGCTTTGGGGGATGAAGACATGCTACTTTTCCACTTCACCAACTGGCTGGCTTCTTGCCGCCCCCAAATGTTACAGCCTGATTTGCATGGTGTGTTTGTCTTTGCTAATCAAGCCGCGTACTCTGACAAGTCCTACGACATTGGACATGGCTGTTCTTCTAATTAAGGTGCTAATTGAATTAAATGGCTGCAGTAATGAGCAGATGAGCAGCATAAAAAGTAAAGAGTCAGATAGGCCAATTAACAAAAGAGCCGAGCATAATTATAACATTTAAAATACATGCAGCTCTGCACCAATATTGTTAATTGTTACAGGGGAATTTATGATAATTGGCTCAACCACAGGCACGCAGGCTTAACCTGAAATGAAGCCTCTAATTAAAAAAAATGATATTCAACACAAAATGCAGAGCTGGGATAATTAACACTTGATTTACATAAAAGATGTTTGTCGAGTAAGGCAATAAGCAGAGCGAACACCATGCCAAATACAAATATGACTGCCCTGTGGCATTCAGCGGCATCTGAACACAGAAGGCATTCAGAACAGGAGTCAGGTTTGTGCCAGAACGGTAGGGGGACCACTAACAGGAACTCAGCTTCTTATGAAGGGACGAAGAACTTTGTAAGGATTCAAAGAGAAGCATGGTGTAGGAAGCATAATCTCCCCAGAGAAGTGGGGGTGGAATGCTGCTGCTTGCATGTTACTTCATTTGGTTTTAAGGAAAACAACATAGTATCATTTTGGCATAGAACACTGAAAACGAAAGCTTGGCATAAGGGTCTGACCCACAGGAGCACTGACAAAAAAAAATAATTTAATTTTTTTCCATGGCCAGAGTTCCAAACCCAGAAACCTTTTATGGGATCCCATGAAAAAATAGGCAGCTTTGAAGTTTTTCAACAAGAAAAGGGACTGATATTCTGCAAAACTATTCACAACCAGCTCTACCTGCAACAGGCCCCAGGTACTTCCTCCCAAGAGCATGTGGGCCAGGTCAATTCCACCTGTGACAGGCCCCAGGTACTCCCTCCCAGGAGCACATGGGCTGGGTCAATTCTAGCTGTGACAGGCCCCAGGTACTCCCTCCCAGGAGCACGTGGGCTGGGTCAATTCTAGCTCTGACAGGCCCCAGGTACTCCCTCACACAACAAGTGGGCAGGACCCTCTCTAACTGGTTGCGAATTTGAAAGCAGAAGGCAGCTTGGGTGAAAGTAAACATGAAATGGTAGAGTTCATGATTCTAAGGAATGGCAGGAGGGAAAACAGCACAATAAAGATAATGGATGTCAAGGCGGCAGACTTTAGCAAACTCAGGGAATTGGTAGGTAAGATCCCATGGGAAGCAAGGCTAAGGGGAAGCATAGTTCAAGAGAGCTGGCAGTTTTTCAAAGAGACATTATTAAGGGCACAAGAGCAAACCATCCCACTGCATAGGAAAGATAAGAAGTATGGCAAGAGAACATCCACCCACCCCCTGGTGACTGGGCCAGGAGATCTTCAATGATCTGAAACTCAAAAAAAGAATCCTACAAAAAATGGAATGTATGTGAAATTACAAAGGATGAATATAAACAAATAACACAAGTATGTAGGGACAAAATTAGAAAGTCCAAGGCATGAAACGAGATTAAACTACCTAGAGAAATAAAGGGTAACAAGAAAACATTCTACAGATACATTAGAAGCAAGAGGAAGACCAAGGACAAGGTAGGCCCATTACTCAATTCAGGGGTAGGGGGTGGAGGGAGGGAGGAGGTGGACAATAACAGAAAATATGGAAATGGCAGAAGTGTTAAATGACTTTTTTGTTTCAGTTTTCACCAAAAGGGTTAGTAGTGACTGGAAGTCTAAAATAGTGAATGCCAGTGAAAATGAGATAGGATCAGAGGCTAAAATAGGGAAAGAACAAATTAAAAATTACTTAGACAAGTTAGAGGTCTTCAAGTCACCAGAGCCTGACGAAATACATCCTAGAATAGACAGGGAGCTGACTGAGGAGATATCTGAGCCGTTAGCGATTATCTTCAAAAAGTCATGAAAGAAAGGAGAGATTCCAGAGGAAAAGGGCAAATATAGTGCCACTTTATTAAATGGGAGAAAAAGAATAACCAGGGGTGCTGGAACAATTTGTATAGTGGGGGTGTTAAGAGCCATTGAACCAAACTGTAAACCCTGCATATGATGGAAACCTCTTCAAGCCAGGGGGGGCGGTAACACCCCCAGCTCTCTTAGTTCCAGCATCTCTGAGGACAAGCCAGAGAATTACAAACCAGTCAGCTTAATTTCAGTACCCAGAAAGATAAGGGAGCAAATAATGAAGCAATCAATTTGCAAACACCTGGAAGATAATAAGGTGATAAGTAACAGTCAGCATGGATTTGTCAAGAACAAACAGTGTCAAACCAACCTAATAGTTTTCTTTGATAGGGTAACAAGGCTTGTGGATGGGGGGGAAGTAGTAGATGTGGTATATCTTGACTTCAGTAAGGCTTTTGATACTGTCTAACATGACCTTCTCATAAACAAACCAGGGAAATACAACCTAGATGGCTGGGTGCATAACTGGTTGGAAAAACATTCCCAGAGAGTAGTTATCAGTGGTTCACAGGCAAGCTGGAAGGGCATATTGAGTAGGGTCCCGCAGAGATCAGTTCTAGGTTCTGTTCAATATAGTCATCTATGATTTAGATAATGGCACAGAGAGTACATTTATAAAGTTAGCGACAATATCAATCTAGGTGGGGTTGCAAGTGCATTGGAGGATAGGATTAAAATTCAAAAGATCTGGGCAAACTGTATAAATAGTCTGAAGTAAATAGGATGAAATTCAATAAGGACAAATGCAAAGTACTCCATTTAGGAAGGAACAATCAGTTGCACACATACAAAATGGGAAATGATTGACTAGGAAGGAGTACTGCAGAAAGGGATCTGGGGGGTCATAGTGGATCACAAGCTACATATGAGTCAACAGTGTAATGCTGTTGCAAAAAAAGCAAACATCATTCTGGGATGTATTTGTAGGAGCGTTGTAAGCAAGACAAAAGTAGTAATTCTTCTGCTTTACTCCACGTTGATTAGGCCTCAACTGGAGTATTGTGTCCAGTTCTGGGCCCCACATTTCAGGAAAGATATAGACAAATTGGAGAAAGTCCAGAGAAGAGCAACAAAAATGATTAAAGGTCTAGAAAACGTGCCCTATGAGGGAAGACTGAGAAAACTGGGTTTGTTTAGTCTGGAGAGAAGACTGAGAGGGGATATGATAACCGGTTTCAAGTACATAAAATGTTGTTACAAGAAGGAGGGAGAAAATTGTTCTCCTTAACCTCTGAGGATAGGACAAGAAGCAATGGGCTCAAATTGCAGCAAGAGTGATTTAGGTTGGGCATTAGGAAAAACTTCCCAGCTCTCATGGAGGTTAAGTACTGGAATAAATTGCCTAGGGAGATCGTGGAATCTCCATCAATGAACATTTTTAAGAGTAGGCTAGGCAAACGCCTGTCAGAGATGGTCTAGATAATACTTAATCCTGATGTGAATGCAGAGGACTGGACTAGATGACCTCTCGAGGTCCCTTCCAGTCCTACAATTCTATGCCCCAAGTACTCTCTTGCAGGAGCAAGTGGACAGAACCAGCTCTGCCTGCGACATACACTAAGTACTCCATGCAGGAGCAAGTGGGCAGGAAATGGGCAGCACTTTAGCTCCAGATCCTAACTCACTGGCCAGCTCATCTGAGCCAGCACAGATAGATCATCACTTCTCTGCTGGTGTAGTCCAGCTACTTCTGCCCTGGAGCAAAAAATAAGCCGGAGAGGAGTTGTGACTGAGTCACAGTGCATCCCAGGACTCTTCTTGATTTGCAGCAGCCTACATACCAGTCCTTACTCAGGGCTGTGCCTGAAATTATAATCTAGCCCAGATCTGGACCTCAGGGTCTTCATTTCTTAAAGAAACCATTATTTTTACAATGGATAACTATTACTTAGCATGCAAAAATATGTATGTTACTTGAGAGAGACACAGTCAGAAAAAAGCTGTGCTAGTACACAATGTGTGTCACAATATACAGAATCATAGTGTTAAACAGGAGGCATTTATTAAAGAAAACTGCAAAAAGTTCTAATGCCCAAGTCTGATATGTGTGTCATTGTTGGACATCTAATAGCGACCACACCTATCAGAACAGTCATTGCACCACCAGTGAGCATAATGGGCCAAATTCATTCTTAATATATCTACATGGGTGATGGTGGAGAAAAACAATCAACCAAACTAATTCCTGGTGTTTATACTCCTTTGGGATGCTTTAGGTGTGAATGAGACAATAAAAAAAAATCTATTTTTAAGACCTCCCGCCTGGCCCTATCCAAATCAAGAAACATGGTTATTGATAACACTAGAAAATTTATGGCATGTACATTAAAATTATTCAAATTATATATTATTATTACTTGTTTATTAACCACCCAGAAGTGTGCTAGGCACTTTATAGACACTGTAGAATAATCCATGCCACACCTCAAACAGTATCTAAGGCCCTGATCCTGCAAACACTTACATACATACCTAACTCTGAGCACAGTTACTCCCACTGAACTAAATGGGGCTAATCGTGTATGCACAACTAGGCATGTACCTAAGTGTTTGCAGAATAATGGTCTAATTCTGCATAACTTTTAGAATATTGTCACATGAATATACTGATGAATAGGGCAAATAGTCTTCTTTTAATTACATTGGCAATGTTGGCTGGCTGAAGCAACCGACTTACATATCTCCATCTTTAATAGCTTCTCCTTGAAGATGCTTTTTTGAAGGTAGCAAAACAGCTATAATAGTCTTATGTTCTTCATTAGCTTTAAACTTTTTTTAGTATCTTATAAACCTTGCTAAACCAAAATATCTAAACACAATTTCATATTGTGTATATAATGCAGATGGACAAATAATTTGTAACTTTTAACTGATCCAATGAATTTGGTTTTTTCTGCTGAAGATCCCCTCAAACGTATTTGTTATTCAGAAGACTATAATGAATTTAACTCTATAACTTGAATACAATTCTCTGCTAGCTTTTCTTATTCGCTATTTATGAAATATTGCTGAGTTGTGATTGGTAAGATATTGGACACACGGTATTATTTACATTCCTTGACTGGATGATGTACATGCACTTCCAGCATGAATATTCATACACGTGTACTTAAAGATCAGTTTTGGTAAAGGTTTTTGCATCTATCTTACGTACTTATATGGCCTCCATCACTACAAGTACCCAAGGACCTCACAGTCTTTAATGTATTTCTTCCCACAGCATCCCTGATGCAGAGAAACGCTATTATCCCCATTTTACAGACCAGGAACTGAGGCACAGAAAGGTGAAGTGACTTGGCCAAGCTCACACAAAAAGCGTGTAAAAGAACAGAGAACTGAACCCAAGTCCTAGGCTATTTCTCTAACCACTGGACCATACTTCCTTTATGTGCATGCAAATCTTAAACTCACTTTCAGAAAAAATTCATGCCATTGTTATTCATACTCTATCCAAAAGTGTGCTAGATGTTTAGACAGATAAAGAATACATAAACCCTACCCTAAAGGGCTTGCAATCTGATTGTACAAGTGACAGAACATATAAGAAGCAGCAAATGACAAAGGAGGAATGTCTTGTGGCAAATTGCCGGTACTGTTCTCTGGGTCTCGCGCTTTCTCTTCTCTGGGGTAGGTTCAGGGCGATATTGCTTGCCTCTGAACCAGTTCTTAATCACTCCCCTAGTGTCCTTGGAGGAGGGGAGTGGAGAGGGAGGGACCTGGGCCCGCCCTCTACTCCAGGTCCCAACCCAGGGGCCCTGGGGTTGTGGTGAACCACTTGACTAGCGGTTTCTTCCCCTGGGTTACTTCCCTCTCATACCCGTCAGCTTGTGAAGGGCTTCTCGCCTCTCTTCTATACAAGCCTGGTGCCCCTTACCTAGGGTTTCTGTTGGGCTTCCCAATCCACCGCAGCACTCCTCCAAACCTTCTATTTCTCTCTGGACAAACTCTTCTCTTCTGCAATCTGCACTCTGCTCCAATCCAACCTTTCTCCTTCAACTACCACACCCTGTCTGACTGAAGCAGGGGTTTATATCCCATGACTGGAGTCAGGTGCTCTAACTGAAGTCAGGTGCTCTAACTGGAGTCAGGTGCTCTAACTGAAGTCAGGTGCTCTAATTGGAGTCAGGTGCTCTAACTGAAGTCAGGTGCTCTAATTGGAGTCAGGTGCTCTAACTGAAGTCAGGTGCTCTAATTGGAGTCAGGTGCTCTAACTGAAGTCAGGTGCTCTAATTGGCCACAGCTGTTCTAGTTAATCTAAAGCAAACCTTCCTCCCTTGGCAGGGAATAAGGCCCCCTGCTAACACTCTTATGCTGCCCTCTGGCCATGCTGTATCACAGTCTGTATCACAGGAAATTATATTTCCTGAATCAGGATGAAAAGTCAAAATATGGATAGGTGTCCTGGAATGGAAAGTTTTAAAAAATTATGTTTCAGAAAGGTCGAAATGTTTTGTTGTGACAACTGCAATCAAAATGAAACATTTTTGACATTCCTGGATTGAAACATTTTGTCTTGATTTGTGGAACAAAATAGAAACATTTTGTTTTGTATCAGTCTGATATATAAAATGTGTCCACCTGAGCTGCTGCAGTGCTTCAAGGGATTTGTAGTTCAGGTCCCTTATGTCCCTCATTCTTCTCTATGAACCGGGCTCTCCAGCTGAACTGCATCTCCCACAATGCACCATAACATGTCACTCCCATGATGCACCACAGAGTTCAACCAGAATGAGGCTATAGTGCATTATGGGAGATGTAGTCCAGTTCAGCATCCCAGAAAGGAATTGGGGGCATGAGGCACCAGAACACAACTCCCATGAGTCACTTGGGCAGCTCAGGCAGGCTTAATGTCAAACTGAGCCAAAACAAAATGTTTTGATTCAGTTCCAAATTTTTTGATCAGGATCAACCTAACCCTAAACTGACTATTTTGTTTTTATATTCCCAATAGAAAATTGAAAAATTGCAACAAAAATCAACATTTATTTGTTTATTGTTTAAATGTTTATTTGGCAGAAAGTATAAGAGTAGTCTGTATGGTAGTCTGTATCCACAAAACCAACAAGGAGTCAAATGGCACCTTAAAGACTAACAGATTTATTTGGGCATAAGCTTTCGTGAAGAAGTGGGGTTTTTATCCACAAATGATTATGCCCAAATAAATCTGTTATCCTTTAAGGTGCCATCAGACACCTTGTTTTTATTTGGCAGAAACTACATTTTCAGTTAAAAAAAATTGCCAAAAAAAATCCTGACCAGTTCTGTCTACAACAGTAAGGTCAACTATAAAACTCAATTGCACAAATGTTCATGGGAAACAAACCAAAAAGGGGGTAAAAATTAATTAAAATGTAAGTTGATGTTCACTGAAATCTTTTGCTAAATTCATCCATCTCAAATATTTGCTAACAAGTTCAAGAGACTAGCTGCAGATGCACACAAAAATCTCTAAGTGCTCAATCATGAAGTTCTTATACAGGTAAAACCATCATTACATTTCAAGTCAGGAGTCCAGGACTCTATCCAACCATAATTCCTGAGGATTAATAACCTGCTATTCAATCTTTCCTAACTTTTAAAATAACCTGATATTGTATGTTAGTTCAGAACTTCAGTTGCAAGGATATCACAGAGCTCACAGCAACATCATATGAATCCAAACACTCATTGCAATATGCTAATACAGGTATTATTTTGCATGAGTACAGTTGTGTGGCTGATTTTATAGATACAAAGACAAATGATGGCTGACTCTGCCTGTGTGCATTCCCTAACATACTCATATAGGAGGCAATTATTGCACCCGGGACAGCTAACAAGGTAAAGGAAGGCAAGCAGCCATACCAATGCCCTTATCATTCCAGAGGGGGCATGTCTTCCTCAAGAACAGACAACCCCAGAAATTCAAAAATCATAAATCAGGCCCAAAGATGAGATTAAAAAAAAATCTGGTTCTTTTTTATTTGCCTTCTCATCGTTGAGTCTTTAGGATTTACGTTTTCAAGTCTTTGTCTGCAGTCACAAGGACTAGAGACTTACTTTTCATTTTAAAATGAAAACCAAGATTCTCATGTGATCATATGATTCTATGAGCTGGTGCTTTAAGAAAAGCATGAAATATTTGGGATAAAAGTGCAAGAATAGGTGACAGTGTATGTCAGAATGGGGAAGGGTTACATTACTATTCACCAAAGAGCTCCAGCAAGACAACACTAGGGGGCAGTGGTGATAAATTTTTTAAAGGTGTAGTAAAAGCACTGCTGTCACCTGAGTCCCAAGAGGGATTGTGCCATATATACATATAGAGAGCATCCACATTAGACATAGGGTTTTTCACATGTTAGGTAACACATGGTATCTAACATGCAATAACACCCTAGTGTAGACAAAGCAGTTATAGTTTTAATGTCTCCCTGCATCACACTCCAGCCATACAGGATTGTGGTTTGGTCCACAGCATAAAGCAATGCACTCCTATGTATCATCTCCAATCACATCTGAGTTTTCAAGCGTGTTTCAAACAGAAATATTTGAGCTCTGAGTAATTAACTCTGAAAGCAACATTGGGAGATAAATAAATATATATACAATCATGTTAAAGCCTGGAAATAGAGAAGAAAAATACCATAAGAGGAATGTTTAAAAATGAAAAACACAACTGTAACCTGGTGATATAATTTATATGTTTTAGGGAATCTTTCAGCTGACCAAAAATGCTATAATTATACAACAGGAATCTGATTATGAATCTGGCATTTCACTCCTGAAAACGTGCCCCAGGGTTCCTGAGCTGCCATAATTTTACTCGAGCGGTAATGGAATAAACACAGTCCAGATACACATTGCTGTTTCTCAGCATAACTACTTCTTCAGGCAGATTTACCATAACGCACTCTGAACAGAAAAACTATGGCTCATTTACAAATGTAATTTCAATTGAGGATAGTTTTCCAATCTTCTTTCATTTGAGTCTCAATTGAACTTCTTCTCCTTTTTGATGGCATGATTAGACATTGTGAGAGCTGTTGCAGATTAGTCAAGCACAGAGAGTGTAAATTGGGAAGGATGTTTTATCAGTGCACGTCACAATATATGAAAGCAGATGTGTATGCTCTGAGCTGTTCCCTCAAATTACTGTTATGGAATAATTTAGCCCTTTTGATTCTCACAGATTACTGCTTCCACTGATCATGCTGTCAAAACCAAAGTGAGCACTTCATTCCGCTTTTATTCATGCCAGATCTATTTTGCTTTCATAATGAGCAGATATTACCACTGCACAAAGAGGATAAAGACATTCACAGTGATAGATAGGCGAGAGATTAAATGGGATCTTTATGACTTCTTCAGCCATCAGTTTTGACTGTGCGATAAGATGAGTCGAGTTGGGCAGTGATTTGTTCTTTATTGGAGCCAATATTAGAATGAGCTTACCAGTGCACAGTCTGATAAAATCCATTTAAGGTGGAATCTATATAGCAATTCTTGAGTTACAAGAACTTCTCCTTGGGAAACACATCTTCAGCACCTGTGCTCAGATGGAATAAGGACATTTATAAATATAACTCCTTACAGTTAGTGTCACTAATTAGCTTTTAACACAGTAATTTAAGTGTCAGTTCAGAATAGCTACCCTCCCTGGAACCACAGGTTCAAATACCTGTCCTGCCAAAATAGATAAATTGAGCATCATGCAGATAACTCTTCTGTTAAAGGTGTTTGGATGAGTCCTTACAACCAAGGTCCTGTCTGATGTGCAGAAATAGTTTGTGACATTGTTTGTCCCATTTCTTTGGCTACATTTTCTTCTTCTCTTTTGCAGTTGTGCAGAGCGCCAACTGCCCTCCTGTTTTTTGCCTTCCAGTGCAGAGGTGGCTATATATAAGGGGTGTTGCATGTATGCAGTCTGCAATATCCTTTGGAATGGAAGGCTGTATATAAACGTTAACTATTTCTATCATGTCAGGGGCACATATAATGCATTGTACACAAAACTGCTGGGGGTGGGGGCAGTTGCAAGGGAACTGTCCAACAAAAGCTCCAGGAGGAAACTTGAGGTTTGGTGAATGAAAATTGGCACTAAAACTTTTATCTTGTCCAATTCAAATATTCAAAAATCATATTTAAAATTAAAAATAACACAATCAAAAATGGGTCCATTTCCAACACTTCACAACAAACCCAGGTTTAAGTTGCTGTAATCTTCCACAAAAGTACTTCTAGATTTTTCAGCCATCTCTGTTTAAAACATGCTGTTCAACATCAGGTCTGCAACACTGCTGACACCACCACATTTCTTTCCATAAAGCCCAAGACATTTATTGTTAACTAAGCAAGAATATTCTCATTTCCTATCTGTTCCCTTGTTCCACCCCCATCCCTTCTGCAGCATCCCTGGCCAACAACGTGAGTGCCAGAACTGGTGTTTTTGTCTGATTTGTGAATTATTCTTTACCCTGCCACCCTCTGCAATTGCTGGAGGGCTTTCAGCTCTGCTGCTAGTTTGCTAGACTCAATGTAGAGAGGACTACAAGCCTTGCCTGCTGAGGAGGTGTGTTCCATGAGTTCCCTGCACCACTGCAGTATTTTTAGGAGACTACAAGAGAACTGTGTGCGAGCACAGAAGCCATGCAGAGGGGAAGCACGGTAACCATGGAGGATAATGCAGCTGAAGACACAGTAGTAGCTATCCTCAGTCTCTGTATGTAGGGAGGTGAATTCCATATTTCCATCTGCCTTTGTACCTCTTGAGATTTCCAGGATAGAACTCAGTTACTCAGGCTGGTCCCTGAGTACAAGATTTCTTCCTTAGAATTCACTGCTGTAATTCAGTTGGAAGGGTATATAGAGATTTATAACAGCTGAACCTCACAGGGTTTGGAGGTTTAGTTTGGTTTGGATCAGCACCAAAAATTTTGAATAAGTATGTTAATACTTCTTCAAACTATCTGAGCCTTTTTGATCAGCAAGAGTGAGCTGAAAACCTTCTGACAACAGGCTTTCCTGGGCTATTTCCTTTCCCTCCTGCTTCTGGTTTTAATTGCAATATATCCTTTTTTGCATAAATTTGGCAATTTCAGTCCTGGAAATATTGAGGAAATGCAGCGAGCACTGCACAAAACTGAAAAGTAACAGGGAAAAAGTTACTAAAACTTTTTGGAGCCTCCAAAAATTCTATCTGCGTTAGAGTTGAGTTTTGGGTGAATTTTTATTTTTCCTGGATCAGTCTGCCAATCCCTAATATAGATTTTCTGCAGCAGAAGTTTCAGCATTTTATCCCATAATATTTACATTTCCCGTTGTGGCACAAGAAGAACCATTATGTCGCTGGCTTTTTTGATAGAATCTGTGCATCATCTGTACCACAGGATGTGATGACAACAACTAGCATGGGAAATTATCCCTCTGTATTTCTCAGAAAAATCAGAACGGGCCCTAATCCTGCAGTTGCATCACAAGTAGGATTCCCACTGAAGTCGATGGGAGTTCTTCACAAAGAGCACCTACAAGCTCTAGCACCTGGTTTACATTTAGAGTAAAAAATTCAGATGATATTCACTTTGTTAGAAAGATGTATTGTTTTTGACCATGCACATCGCTCTTTTATGTTCACTTCCTGTGAACATTAGACAGTCAAATTACGCTCACACGAATGCTTCAAAGTCTGAATCCTCCCAGAAAAACATATTGTAGATTCAGAGTCTGAGTACTTGCACGTTGTATACTTTATATGGAATGTGCACACTGCTTGACAGCACAAGGGGTAGGCTTCCCAACACTCTTTGCCTGAGTCCTAGCACAGAGATAATTCAGTAACCCAAACAAATATCTGAGCACACCTTTCACAACTACATCTCACACATACATTCAGTTACTTTATCTCAGTGCGATGAGACAAATTTGAATTACTTTGTGCCTAGTCAATAAATCTCTGTGAGCCAATTCTTTTATGAATGATGCCTCAGGCAAAGTCTGCATCACTCACAATGAAAACTAAAATTCTCTAATCCTATTTATCTGCTAATTGTCCCTCAACTGCCCTTCGCCATTCCCCAACGGAAATAACCCAGGGCTTCTTCAAACAGTCTTTCTGGTTACAAGAGTTATTCACATCCAATCAGCAACCAGCAACAAAACCAAGTGACTCAGAGGACCAATCACAACAGACCAACACAGCTAATATTTTGCATATCATATAGTGAACTCTTACCAAAACCCCACAACTGTGTGCAATCAATCCATAAGGGGAAAAACTAGGAAAACTAGTTGAGTGAGTTTGAAAAATCAAGTCCCCACTGTGCTAGGCACTGTACCAACCCATGATAAGAGATAACTCTTGCCCTAAAGGTTTTACTCTCTGACAGGTCTTCTTTGCAATTTTCCCTTAACTGACTACTCCTTGGCTACTCACTAGTGATGGCCTACACAAAATCTGCTATGCAGGCATGCAGTACTGGTCCATCAAGAGTTTCAAATAAAAGTCAAACAAATTTTAAATATTTTTTTGCTAATTGAAAGTGCGGTTCTACTTTGAAAAATGACTTTCCTTTCCAACAGATCTGCTCACTGTGTGTTCTTAGGGCTTGGCTCCACTTGCAGATGTAGAGTGCTGGGACTTAAACCAGTATTTGGAGACCGCAGCAGGGAAAACGCTGCCGTGTGTTTACACTGTCAGCTGCAAGTGCACTGGCGTGGCCACATTAGCAGCTCTTGTAACACCACAAAGAGCAGTGCATTGTGGTAGCTATCCCAGTGTGCAAGGGGCTGCAATGTGCTTTTCAAATGTGAGGGGTGGAGTGTGACAGGGAATGTGTTGTGTGTATGTGGGGGGAGAGACTGTGTTTTGGGGGTCTGAGAGTGTGTCAGTGTGCTGTCTTGTAAATTCAGACAGCAGCAGACCCCCCACTTCTCTGCCCAATCCACACTCACAACAACAGCATTCCAACTCCTCAGTTGCAGCGCTGCAAAAAACCCCACCTTGATGAGAGTCATAAGGCTATTTGCACAGAGGGTCCAGTGCACTATTGCCAGTGTAGACTCTTGATTGCTTTCTGCACTGTAATTGGCCTCCAGAGCTGTACCATAATGCCTCAAGTGACTGCTCTCCTCACTGTTTTGAAATTGGCTGCCCTGGAGGCACGTGCCACCCCCCTTTCAAAGCAAACTTTCTGACAGCCATTGTGAATATTTATTCAGATTTATAAGTGAGTTTTTAAATGAATGTTCTGATAGTGAGTTCCTCTTTGGACAATTATTCTAGGGAATGAGTTTACTGGCAGGAATTCCAAGGAAATAGGAAATTCTAAGCAAATTTTGCAGAATATTTGAAAAACATTCTAGATATATATTTGTGAGTATTTGCACTAGAAACTTGATTCTAAGATCAGAAGGGTAGCCGTGTTAGTCTGGATCTCTAAAAGCAGCAAAGAGTCCTGTGGCACCTTATAGACTAACAGACGTATTGGAGCATGAGCTTTCGTGGGTGAATATCCACTTCGTCGGAGGCATGCATCTGACGAAGTAGGTATTCACCCATGGAAGCTCATGCTCCATTACGTCTGATAGTCTATAAGGTGCCACAGGACTCTTTGCTGCTTGATTCTAAGAGTTATTCTCGTCAAATTGGGCAACAATAGCTTACCATGTAATTGATATTTATGTCTAATCAACACAGTTTTCATTTTGAATCTGGAATACTCACAATGAACCAACCACAAATCAAGAATTATTTGCAGAAAACGTTCTGTGAATAATTTTAAATATATACATTTGAGAAACATTGCAATCTGTTTATGGACAACTCAAAAACAGAAGAAGAAACAAAATCAAATAGATTATTCATTATGAATTATTCACCCTGCAGTGCAGATAAGCATTATTAACAAAAATATAGAAAAATATGAATCATGGACCATACTCACAGCACAAAATACACTAGAAGCCTAATCTACCAGATGTGCCAAGCACTCATAGCACCAATTGAAGTCATGGGAGTGGCAGGTTCTCAACCCCTTTGACTATATAGCCCTAAAGAGTTACCGAATTTCAAGTATCATTACAAATTTGAAACTCAGACCAGGTTTGCTGAAAGTCTCCTACAGCCTTGGGACCAAACCCACGTCTAGCTTTATGGGTGGATTTATGGTTTTGCCTCAGAAATCCCAGTTTTGACATATAACTTGTTGGTTTCAAATGAGTTTTGCATTGTATGTTTGCGTTTTGTCACTAAAGGTATAAATCAGAGGATAGCCACAAAACTATGGGTGCTAATTGTTCATACAAAAAGAGGTTATTCTTCTCAACATTCATTCCATCATTTCCCTTTTACTCAGCTACCCATTCAGTACAAGGAGGATAAACCTACTTATTTCACATGGATGTTGTAGGACAAATTAACATTTGCAAAGGACTTTTGAGATCTTCAGCAGGCAAGTGCTATGGGAAGTGCAAAATATTATGAGTAAAAAGAAAAACTGAGGGATTGGTGCAGAAAAGGGGCTGATTATGGTAGGACTAGCATACACAATGCTGGCGTTGTATTTGTTTCGCGTACAGTATGAGGTAATTCTGCGAGTATGTTGTGCGTTTGCTGAAGAAGTATGACATGAAAATATCAAAGTTGTAAAAACATATTGCTCAATAGAGTTAGATTTTGTTAAAAATGATGGTGCATGGTGGTTTGTGCCAATAACACAACCTCAGTCAGGTCTTATAGGTCTTGTACTGCATGCAATGTTAATGACCAGTGGTTAAGGCCAGTTCAGTCAGAAGTCACTTCAAGACATTACCTTGTAGCTGGAAGGTCAATGATAGCAAATCTATCACCTCTTATATGAGCACCCATAAGAAATTTAACCACGATATTGAAGTCTGGTGAGACAGAGCGTGCAATAAGTACCACTTCTTCATCAACCAGAACAGGCCAGAAGTGAAGAAATATCCTGGCTGGCTAAATCTTTCAGCACAATGGACAGCAGCATTGCTGAAGAAGCCTTCAGGCTGAGGGCATGAGTATATATATGAGTATACGACCTGGAGAAAAGCTCTGTGCAACCTCAAAAGCTTGTCTTTCTCACCAAGAAAAATTGGTCCAATAAAAGATATTCCCTCACCCACCATGTCTCTCTAGCGCATGATAAACAGAGGCAAGGAGAGGCCTGGTCTACAATAGCCATACACTGGCTGAAAAGAGAAGCAGACACTACCAGATGGTATGAGAGAAAACAATGCTTGCTGCTCTCCCCATCCCTCTTTCCCTGCATCCAATGTGTATTAAGAATGTCACCTCCACCATGCTCCCAGGAGCTGATGTCCTAAAGAGTGACAGTGGCAGGTTTAATCTGGAATCCTACTAGCCCATGTGGCTGAGTGCCGTGCTGCAGAAACAGAGCCATCCCCACTCCAATGTCTTTTGGCAGCAAGGCATTTCAACCGAAGAATAACAGATTAAATTTGTGCTAAAGACTCCACTAAAATTGTGCAATCAATCTGCATTTGGATGAATTTGTTGCAGTTTTGCATTTGGTAAACACTAGCTTCATAATTGTCACAGTGTTATGTGTTCTCACAAAAGGCACGGGTGACTGACAGCTCTTAAATGCTGTGTCTTTCAAACCAAACATAAGTCCCAGTCCTTGGCTGAGGAGCACATGCAGGCTACCATGAGTGGCATTGTTTAGTGAACATCTGAATGACACTCAGGCAATATAATAATCTCTCACGTTCCTTAATTCAGACTAATACCATATCTTAAAGGAATGGAAGGAGGGAAAGGCATTACAAAGTAAAGGAAGAAGTGTCTAAGACAATTAGAAAATGAAAGGAAGAAAATCAAACGTTCCTGATGTTCAATTCCATGGCAGTAAAGTCCTTTTCTCTGTAGTTTTTCCAGAAATAATTTACGGTGTAAAATGTATTTCATGACATACAAGTCAATCTGTATTGAGCCTGATTGCCATTACAGAAAGCCTGAGCACAGAAAAAAAAAAGCCTGTAAACGGATTGTGAAAGATTTTTTTTTTTTAACATGCATGCTGTTTACATGGTTCACATTTGTTAAATAAAAGCATGATTCTGCACAGTGCTGAAGAGCCTCAATTCCCATTAATGTCCATAAGAAATCAGGCCATTCATCACCTCACAGAATCAGGTCCTGGAGTTGTAACGGAGAGGTTTGTTTTGTCCTGTGTTTGTGGTAAACTTCAAAACAACAATTACAATTAACACAAACAAGCAATCATCAAAACACCACCACCCTATTCCATCCAAGACTCCAGAACAAAATAGAATTTCTTTTTAAACACTTTGATGAAGTTTCCACCTTAAGGAGCGGGGCTGGAGGGGGGAAGAAATAGAAAAGCAAATTGCAGAATGTAGACTGAAGTACTTGCAATCCTTGTGACAAATACTAATGTATAAATCAGCAGCCCAATCCAGGCCCGGGCCGCTGATCATGTTCTTTGCTGAAATGTCACCTGTTCCTATCTAACGATTTGCATAATGCAAAGCTTCTCACTCGT
Organism: Chelonoidis abingdonii; assembly: GCF_003597395.2. NCBI lineage: Eukaryota > Metazoa > Chordata > Testudines > Testudinidae > Chelonoidis > Chelonoidis abingdonii. The sequence continues at coordinate 129,937,777 of NC_133773.1, forward strand.
AAAATACAGATTAAGAGGGGAAGCAAAGAGTCATTCTCAAACCATAGACCATTTCAAAAGAAAAAAAAGCAGTCTTTATATTTAACACTGTCACTGCCATATACTTTTTGCTTTTGAAATCATTCCTTTTAGGAATGAAAATAAGCAGTTAGAGCCAGCTTTCCCCTTTCTTTTCTTTTTCAGGCAGTATGATTCAATGTGGGTGTCGGTAAAATAATGAAACCACACCTATTGGTTCACTGGGGCCCTGACTGAAACCCAAAGAAGTCAATAGAAAGACTCATATTGACTTCAACAGGCTGTCATCAGTTGGCCTTCATTTGAGTGAGTTTGTTTCATTTTGCTTCCTTTCCTTTTTATTTATTATATTTGTTCATATCTCTGGACCCTTTCCGGGACTCAACTGAAAGTAGATCAGGAGCTTCTGTTCTCCTTGTCTCACAACACAAGAACAAGGGGACATTCAATGAAATGAAATTTAAAAAATAATAAAAAGAAATACATTTCACACAATGTGTCATTACATTGGGGAACTCATTGTGGCCAAGAATTTAGCAAAATTCAAGAAGAGATTGGACAATTATACTGATATCAAGAATATTCAGCATTACAGTTATTGCCATGAAAAATCTGAAAGGAATATTGAACCTGATGCTTCAGAATTAAAGACAATCTTTTACTATTATGAATTAAGATAAAACCTAAACAGGGGGCAGATTATCCCACATCTGCCTTCCACAGAGTTCATATACCTTCCTCTGAAGCACCCGGTGCTGGCTACTGTCGGAGACAGAATATTGAACTAGATGGACCTCAGTTCTAATCCAGTCTGGCAATTACTATGTTCATAACTGTTCCCGTGTATCCTATTTTTCTGAGTCAGACTATAAGGTATTCAGGTCTGGGACCTTGTTTTCTGTGCTATGGCACTATATAATACATAACAACATTGGATCATGACAGTGAGTACAATATGATTATCTGACTGTGTTAAAACAATCCAGATTAGAAACTACTATAAAAACACATTCTGGCCTACACAAGATCACCTGTCTCCTATGCACCATTGTGAAGACGGAAATCTGATGGCATATGGATACTGCCAGTCCCTGGATTTGGCTGAACGGGGACTGTGGCAAGGCATTTTCTGTATCTCGCTCTGTATTCTGTTATTCCACTTGCAGCCACTAGGTTGACAGAACCTGAGCTCATTAACCTTCAGGAAATGTTTCAAAGATCATCTATTGGCTTAGGGTCCAAATCTGGAAGGTGCTGAGAGCTTCCTGATTCCAATGGGACTGGTGGCATCTTATTTTGCAGTAGGCATTCATTGCCTTGCAAGAGTGCTCATAGGCTTTGGTATATTTCTGCATAGAGTTTAGTTAACATTGGTTAATTAATCCTTTTCACCTCAAGATTTGTGGATGAATCTAGAAACAAGAGTGATGGGAAGAGTTTAAATATTGAAAAAAACACATAAATACAACACCAACACTCAGTGTTGCAACTTCACTCATACATGTTGGCATATTGGCTTGAATGAGATCATCTGCACGAAAGTAATGGATTGATTGGTTGAGTAAGCATCGGGCTATTGTTTAGGGGCAAGGCAGAAAGATGTAAAATAGTACATTTAAAAATGCTTACCAGCGACTTGTCTGTTTGTACACTCAATTAAAGTCTGAATTTAAAAGTAACCTGATTTGCATTTATTGGTTTGTTTTTCGAGGACTTAAGGAGGTTAGAATGCCAACAAACATAAAGTGTAGGACTACGCAGAAGGTCATGACAGGATCAAGATCTCTTGTTGTGGTGTTAAATCATTTGAAGATTAAGGGGAGGGGGGGTGAAAAAATAAAAAAAAATGGAAAATAAAGGAGATGCAGCTGAAGGGAAAAAAGTGGCAAGGGGTCATTTAAGTAATAGCAAATTAGAGAATGGTACATAATCTAATTTAGATTAGAACTGTGGGGCTAAAAAATATGATTGATTCTCTTCCATTCGTCTTCTGATCCTCTTTAAAAATTCAGTCTGAAAACTGATGCTGTCCGAAGTCAAGAGCAAGAAACTGGGCTGGAAAAAAGGAGCATTTTATATGTTGATGGGTGATCCAAACAGGTTTGAAGAAACCAAGGCACTGCCAAGCATAGAAGTTACTGGAGAGTCAAAGGAAGCGGGTATTTTATTAGTTACTACTACTACTATTAACAATGCATACTAGGAGATGGATTGCAGTGATGAAAATCTTGTCACACAAATTTCTGTGAACATTTTCATCATCAAGGGATTGATCGTGGGGTGAGTGGGAGCTGTGGATTCCTCTCTGAAATATACCTTTAGGTCCTGGCCTTCTTTGCCACCCAGAAATCTATGTTTGGTTAAATTTCTATCATCTGGCTACCTTCACAAGGAACATCGGGATAGTGATTGGATGGTGATTTCCATCCAAAGGAAATTTTGAATTTCGTTATTCAAAAAAATAAAATAAAAAAGAAGGGGGATAGTTTTTTCACACACAAAAATAACTATTTTTTTCTACAGGGCATATAGATAGCTCTATTGCTTCCTTCAGGTGAAATGGAGACAATTCAGGCTCTTAGGCCAAAATTCTGCAAAGCACTTAAATATGAATTTAAATCCATTTATGTTCAGCAAACCAATTAAGGATTTAGTTAAGTACCATTGAGTTAAGCATGGGCTTAAGACCTACTAACATACTAAACAGGGATGGAGCATATTTAAGTGCTTTGCTGAATGGGGCCAAAGCAGCAGGGTGAAGAAGCGTAGCAGTTTATTTTATACTGACAGCTCCGGGAAATGGCACTTCTTGTGCCCTCATCCATAGGTTTATGAACAGAAAATGCCAGTAATCCAAGGAACACCACATAGATTCACATAAATAACACAGTGGTAAGTGCCATATAAAAACCTATGCTAGATACATGAAGTCAAAAGAGTAAAAGCATACAGCACCTTGAAGGAGACACTAATGCCTATCAGCAATAGACCCAAATGATCTCTGGACTCTCACCTTTGCTTAACCAAATTTTCCCCAAACAACAGTCTTGGCTCTTGAGATTCCAGCAGCAGTTTACCCTCTAACACATGCTCTCTCTGGAGTCTCTAACCTGAACAGTCAGGGGGGTGTGCTGGATGGTGTAACAGGTCTTTGCTGTGATTTTGTCTTTGTACAGTACTTCCTTCCCTGCTTTCCTTTCTATCTCCGTCCTCAAACTCAGAACGGCTGAGGGGAGACTTAAAAGAGAGATTCCTTCTGACACACACATCTCTCTTTGAATCCCTCTAGCTCCAGAGCTTCCACCATTGACCAGATCTTGGAAGATGTTTCCACACAATAGCCGTTCTTATTGTATACATGAAGTTCTAACAATGTAACACGAGATCTTCAGGTGATGCTACTCAGTATTGCACTGTTGACTTCCATGGAGATATGCTGAGTTACACCAGCTGAAGATCTGTCCTATGGTATCAATGTTCCTATGTGTAGTTTCATACTGTGCACCAATAATTATCGAGGTTGCCAACTCTGCCCACATATCTACATCAGTGACACCATCACAGGACCTAACCAGATCAGCCACACCATCACCGGTTCATTCACCTTCACGTCCACCAAGGTAATATACGCCATCATATGCCAGCAACGCCCCTCTGCTATGTACATCGGCCAAACTGGACCAGTCTCTATGGAAAAGGATAAGATGGACACAAATTGGATATAGGAACAGCATATTACCAAAAACCTGTAGGAGAACCTTCAACCTCCCTGGCCACACAATAGCAGATTTAAGGTGCCATTCCTGCAGCAAAAAATTTTCAGGACCAGACTTCAAGAGAAATTGCTGAGCTTCAGTTCATTCTGCAAATTTGACACCATCAGCTCAGGATTTAACAAAGACTTAATGGCTTGCCAACTACAAAACCAGTTTCTCCTCCTTGGTTTTCACACCTCGACTGCTAGAACAAGGCCTCATCCTCCCTGACTGAACTTAATCTTCATTATTCTCTAGCCTACTTCTTACTTGCATATATATATACTATATATATACACCTGCCCCCTGGAAATTTCCAGTACATAGCATCCGAACGAATGGGTATTCACCCACAAAGCTCATGCACCAAAACGTTTCTGTTAGTCTATAAGGATGCCACAGGCTCTTTGCCTGCTTTTACAGATCCAGATAACACGGCTACCCTCTGATACTAAAGATATAGTGGTAACCTAAGGCTCATGACAGAATGTGCATGTTTGTGCCCAGCATGGATTAACCTGCAAATCTGCAGTGTTTTTGGAAATGAACTGTGTTCTTAAGTATGTGTCTTGACTCATTGGGTTGAAATTTTGCCCTAATTTAAAGTCAGTGGGGTAAAAACTCCCATTTGACTTCAATGAGCCAGCAGGTTCACTCTGGTGTAGACCACAAGATTCATTTCAGTGAAGTGCTTAAGTCCCATTGAAATCTATTTACTGATCTAGGGCCTTAAAGCGACCATTGTCTTTACCGTCTAGATAACGATCCCCAATACAATACAATCAGCTGCGACTATTTTCCCCCCAAGGTTACACAATAAATTCAGCTCTAATTTGTATCTTTCTGTTACACTTCAGACTTTCCCCCGCAACATTACGCATCTCAATACCCTTCTCCCGACTTCATAGATTCATAGACTCTAGGACTGGAAGGGACTCGAGAGGTCATCGAGTCCATTCCCTGCCCTCATGCGGATTCCAAATACTGTCTAGACCATCCCTGATAGATTATTTACTAACTACTCGTTAAATCCTCAGATTATGGAGATTCCACACCTCCCTAGGCAATTTAGTCCAGTGTTTAACTACCCTGGACAGTTAGGAAACTTTTTCCTAATGTCCAACCTAAAATCTCCCTTGCTGCAGGTTTAAGTCCATTGCTTCTTATTCTATTCATTAGAGGCCTAAGGTGAACAAGTTTTCTCCCTCCTCCTGATGACACCCTTTTAGATACCTGAAAACTGCTATCATGTCCCCTCTCAGTCTTCTCTTCTCCAAACTAAATAAACCCAATTCTTTCAGCCTTCCTTCATAGGTCATGTTCTCGAGACCTTTCATCATTCTTGTTGCTCTTCTCTGGACCCTCTCCAATTTCTCCACATCTTTCTTGAAATGCGGTGGGACTTTATAGTGATGTACAGGATTATCATTCCCCACTTACATTTACCCAAGTTAAACATCCTTTTACTTAGGCTGCCTATATAAAACAATAATAATAAATTTAGTGATGGTTGGGCTTGAGCACAGTAAAAAAAGCTGCTTTTTCTTCCCTATGGGAGCATTCTGTTAATCTTCAGGAAAGAGATGGAGAAACAGACAGAGGGAGAGGATGAAACAGATTACAATTTCAGCTGGTATTATCTGAAATATTAAATAACTTTAGTATCACAGCTCTTTAGTTGTAATTTTGTTCAAAAGAAAAGATGTGATATGATCATTCATTTTTTCAACAACAATTGATCAAGAAAAGTGAATGATTTCCTTCTCCTGTTCTGTTCCTCTGCGTCTCTTGAGAATGTTTGCTTTGCAGATTCTTTCAGTTGAGATTATGGGCCTACTCCTAATCAGTTAGAGGATGCATTTGTCAGTTTCTGAGGGGACCAAGGTGGAAGATAAATAATAAGACCATTACTTTCCACATTAATTTGAAAGAATGAAATCTGTGTTTCCATAAACACTACTATAAGATCAGCTTCTTAATTAAAAACACCTCATAGTTAAACTTATTATATTATTTTATGAAAATTGCAGGAAGTGACTTCTCTAAGTGGATTTGATAATTTTCAGATACACAACAATCTGTATCAGAAAACACTTTCAGATATATAGACTATACAATAATAATAATTGCAATGATTAGATAACATCTCCAAGCAAGGTTAAAAATATTGGTGATTAAGAATATCATATTATATTCATGTTCATTTAGCAATGCTTCAAACTAACAAGAGCTAAAAACAATTTATAGACATCCACTGTACAGTGTTTTTAATCATTGATCAGTAAGAAAGCAACCCTACAGGAAACAGAAGAAAATAAATTTTGCCTTTGATCCTCACTTGAACAGACTGTCAGGGTTTGCATTATAAATCTAGAGCCCAATTCTCCTCCTCCTCCCTGCTCAAACCACTCACCCCTGTAGGATGCAAGCCACTACCATTGAAATCAATGGGAGTTACGTGTTCCTTGCCAAGATAGAATTGATTCCCTTGTGTTTAAGAGCTTTATAACTTGGCCATTAACACTTATTTCACAATGGAACTTGGTTTACAACTTTGCAGATTACGGACAACTTATTTTTCCTAGGAAAAAAGGTAATTAATATTATTTTTATTGATAGATGCTCGATTGACAGAAATGGAAGCATGGGAGGAGCTCCCAGTAAACATCTGCAAAGCCACCTCATTATCATTCAAATCCCTCCGTAAAGCTCTCTTTTTTGCTGTGATGCCTACAGAAATCTTGGCAACCGTTAAGCAGCTAGACACTATTGCTTATCTGCTGACCAATATTGGCTCATTGTTGCATTGTACTTCCCCTGTCTGTCTGTCTCCATCTGTTGTCTCTCTAGGGCAGGACTGTCTTTTTTGTTCTGTGTTTATATAGCACCTAGCAAACAATAGGGTTCTGGTCCATGAGTGCCACATTACAAATAATTACTAATGATAACAACAATAAAACAATAATAAATGTATAGTAAATAGAAAGAATCAAGAAAAATCTGTTCTTACAAATTTCTAGCCCTGTTTTGCAGACCCCCAAGTTTGTGAAGTTTCTGGTGTTTTTCCAAATCAAACACAACCTTTTGAGATTCAGCCATCAATAACAACAGCACATGATGGAATATTTGCTGGGAAATATATCAAATAACCATTCGCAGAGCAGTAAACAATGAATGAATTTCTGAATTAAAGTGTGCTTACAGTTAGAAAAAAAGACTATATAAAAATGCCACTTTCCCCCATGTATAGTCAGAGCAATATATGCTTATTTTGGCTCTGATTCTGTAAAGCGCACAAGCACAGGCTTAATTTATAGCTGTGTGAAATAGTGTTAAGATTACAATTATGGTCTAAGGACATGCTTAGGTATTTGACTGCATTGGTGTCTTAAATAACATACATTTTTTCCCCACTTCTGCTAGCTCTGAAGTTGCAACAATAGGAGAGTCAGTTGGTGTCTATTCTGGCTTGTGCATCATTGACAGAACTGGTCATTTAGACATTGTAGGCACACACATTTGTATTGTTTTTAAACCATTTTAGTTAAACCATGGCACGGGCATTCTTAAATCAGTTTGAAAATGGAGTATATTAATTCCTCCTCCATTTAAGAGTGTCCACACATAGGTTTAAAAAAACCACATGGGTGCAAGTTTGTATGTAGACAAAACCTACATGTCAGTTGCAGAGCTACATTCTTCCCTTAGTTAGCATCTGAGCCAAAGCCCACTGAAGTCACTGAAGTTTCATTGACTTCATAGGATTTTGGATCAACCCAAATCCCTCACTCAATTACCTCAGCAGACTACATGGGGCAGCAAGGTGATTCACCTCTGGCCTGCAGTCATGCGGCTTCTGTTAGCTACTGCACACGGTCTATACTTTCAGACCTGATCCAAAGCCTGCTAAGTCAATTGAACTGGATCAGACATCATCCCTTCAGCGAAGAAAGTGAGGAAGCTGAGAGTCAGCAGACACTAAGCCACTGTTGTTTCACTGGGACTCACGAGAAGCAACCACTAGCTCAAAAAGTAAAGGATTGTTTCTTTAAAAAAAATGTTGTCCCTCCATTAGAGTTTGGCACAAAGTGGCACTTCAGATTTACCAGAAGGTGTACCACAAAACCTACCCCACTAAGAGTACTGAGGTCTCTGCTCCTCTAGATTTCTAGAACTGTCCCTGGAGATACTTGTGAATACTGCTATCTGTGCTTCTGACCAGGGCCTGGCTGCTGGTCTGGAAATAGAGATTTCTCAAACCCCTGTCCTTCTTCCGTACAACTCTCTGTCTGTGTGTTTGAATTGTTCTTTTCACACAAATCAGTCTGCTTTAAGGACGAGCCCACGCTGCACAATGTTAGATCCAAGATTCCAGTCTGAATTCTGAAGAACCCAAAGATTGCAGGGATTTGGATCTGAGGTTCCGTTTCTATCCCATGCAGAAAGAACTATAACTATAACTACATACATATCTCATGTCCATCTAGGTGTCAAACCACAAATCCAGGTCTGGGTTAGTATTTCAAACTCTGCCTTCCAAAGCTCAAGTGTGTTCAACTGTGAGGTTCGGTGCCAAGTCCATCTCCTGTGCACAATCCTTTCATATATAGAATCATAGAAATGTAAGACTGGAAGGGACCTCTAGTAGTCATCAAATCCACCCTCCCTGTGCTGAGGCAGGACAAAGTAAACCCAGACCATCCTTGAGGAGGTGTTTGTCCAACCTGTTCTTAAAAACCTCCAGTGACAGGGATTCCACAACCTCCTTTGGAAGCCTATTCTAGATCTTAACTACCCTTATAGTCAGAAAGTTTTTTTGTATTATCCAACCTAAATCTCCCTTGCTGCAGTTTAGGCCCGTTACTTCCTGTCCTATCTTCAGTGGACATGGAGAACAGTTGATCACTGTCCTCTTTATATCAGCCCTTAATAAATCTGAGAGTGTTATAAGGTTCCCCTCACCAGTCTTCTTTTCTCAACACTAAAAATACGCAGACTTTTTAACCTCTCCAAAGGGAGCAGTTTTTCTAAACCTTTTATCGTTTTTGCAGGGCTGGCTCCAGGCACCAGCCGAGCAAGCTCGTGCTTGGGGTGGCAGATTCTAAGGGGCGGCATTCCCTCGAATCCTTTTTTTTTGTTTTGCCGCTTTGGCCGCCCCGCAAGTTTTTTTCTTTTTGGTTTGCTGCTCCGGCAGCCCTGTAGGACATGGCAGTGTGGAGGAGGGGAGCACCCTGCTGGGAGTGGGCTGCACCTTCCATCTCCCCTGGCTAGTGCCAGGTCTGTAGAAAACTCAGCAGGGCAGCCCACTTCCTTCCCTCCCCGCTGACCAGAGTGGCACGGAGCCCTCCTGGCAGGTGGTACGGTGGAAGCCCTGGCCTCCCCCTTCTCTCCCCCCTCTCCCCTTCTCCCCCACTGCCTGGGGCACATCTGCAGCACCAGGAGTCCCCCTGCACTCGCACTTTGGCCACCCTGCATGGGTTTTTTTTGCTGTGCTGCTCTGGCCGCCCTGCAGGTTTGCCTTTTTTTTTTTTTGCTTTGATGCTCCGGGTTTTTTGGGGTTTTTCTGCTTGAGGCAGTAAAAAAGCCAGAGCCGGCCCTGCTTTTTGTTGCTCTCCTCTGGACTGTTTCCAATTTCTCCACATCTTTCTTAAAGAGTGGTGCTCAGAACTGGACACAGTACTCAGCTGAGGTCACACCAGAGCTGAGTGGAGTGGGACTATTACCTCCCAAGTCTTACTTACAACACTCCTGTTAATGAACCCCAGAATGATATTAGACTTTGTAGCAATTGTATCACATTGTTGACTCATATTCAATTTGCGATCCACACTCTGACCCCCAGATCCTTTTCTGCAGTACTAGCACCTAACCAATTATCCCCCATTTTGTAGTTGTACTTCACTTCGAAAGGAAAAATCAAACATACATGTTCCAGCACCACCTGCCGACCCACTCCCATGGAAGAAGAGAAGGAATGCTATTCCTCGGCTAAATTTCTTAGCCTCCCAGAACAGCTCCTCCTTAGGTTTTGACTTAGAAAGTGCATGTAAAATTAATCCATGCCCATGGAGACTTGTCAGGTAGACACTAGCTTGGGAAGGAAACTGGAGTAGGGAGTACATGAATATTTCCCACATATACCACAATGGCTAGGGCCAGGGCCTCTGAAAAAGAATACACAGAGAAGTCCTAATGGAGAGAAGGAAGGAAGAACTTGGAGAGGAACTCTTAACAGGGGCATGGTAGATCAGCCTCACAAAGCTGGGAAGAAGGCGGCAGCAGAGAGAAAAAGGCTTGAGTCGGGAGAGGAAAGGTCTCTCTCAGCTCGGGGAAGTGACAAGGAGAAAGGGATGGGGCACTAGGGCAAATGAGAGGGAAGTGTCTTACTCAGCATGGGGAGAGCGAGCAAGAAAGAGGGGGGAAGGCCTCCATTAGTTGATGCAGAAAGGAGGGATGGAGGAAAAGAGGAGTGAAGAGAGGGAAATTAAGGAGAGAGAGGAAAGCCTGACTCAGGGAGAGAGGACTGGAGGAAGAAAGGCCATACTAAGCTCCAGAGACCTCTCAGCTGATGTGGACGGAGGGGAAAAGTGAAGAGATGGAGGAAAGGTTTCACTCACCTCTAAGGCTGAGAGGGACTGGGAAAGGCTCAGCAGTGAGGTGGTTAATAGGCTGCACTTGGCTGCCTCACCAGGAATGGCAGTGACACTGAACTGGGAACTTGGGGAAGGAGTTGGCGGCTTATTAAAGCTGCCGTACCCCGGCTGAACCCCACGACTACACGCTAGGATTGCTGTGTGCCCTGTGATAACTCACAGCTGCTGATAAAGTCCACTGGTAATGGCTTTTTGCTAATGAGAAAAGTGCCGCTGATTATGACAAATAGCCTTGGACCAACAGGCTAAGCTGCTACATAGGCTCCCAATTGTCAGTCTGGGTGATTTTTGCATTTCATTATTTCTTTCCTGACGTCCTAGCTCCTTCTATCCTTAACATACTCCCAGAGCTGTATGTCACAATTTTAATAATGCTTCTTTATCTCAATTTTTCCCCCTCTCTCCATGGGAGCTGGAAACAAAAGGTTGTTACAGAAATAATGGTTAACCTCGCTCGTGTGCTGCAGCAAAAGAAACCCTACAGCTAGTGTTCAAGAATTAAAAGATGTAAATAGCCACACGGAGCCCATTCAGTCCCTAACAACAGACTTTTTTAAATTCCTGTTTCTATTATTATTTTCAACCCTTTCATATATTCAGTTCCCAGGCCTGCCATGTTCCCATTCTCTTCTCTAATGACATAACTATATCATGGATTTTAAGGGAAGAGAACTATAACTTGCTGGATGCTGAAACTGCCTCACTGCTTGGAGTACCCTTAACAATAGCAGTATTATTTTACAAGGAGGTAAGGAAGCTCCTCAGGGATTCCGAGTGAACCTGACCGTTGTCTTTGAACATGGCTAAAAATTGTCTGGTGTCCATTTAAAATTGAAGGCCAAAGTCTCTTGTGTGAGGGCAAATGAGGGCTCTGTGTTTATAATGGGGTGTTTGTAAAAATGCTGGGTTTCTGCATTAATTCTTTAACATCACAAAACATTGGCAAAAAGTTCGTGACGTTCTGCTAGGATTATGTGTAGTTAGGATTCCTCAAAAGAGTTTCTTTCTCTTGAGGACACAGTTACTATATATAGCGTATGCACAAGAGCGCCGGCAGCTTTTTGGTGCCCTAGATGCTGAAAGGTCCCGCCCCCAAAATGGCGGCCCGACAGAGGCGGCGGAAGGTCCCGCACCTGAAATACTGTCGACAACCACATGTTCGACTGCCGCGGTCGCCGCCCCTCAAATGTCAGTGCCCTAGGCGACTGCCTTCAATGCCTAATGGGTTGCACCAGCGCTTCATATGCAATTCAAAAGGGCAAATTCCACTGCAGGTTACATACATACAGCTCCCAGCCTGACTGCAGCACTGCCTAGTGCATAGGGTTCTACATGTACTATTTTGACACAGACTGATGGCTCCTCTAGGTTATGCTGGCCTGTAATGGGCAGAAGGAGCTGAAAACATGGCATATGGGTATCCTGACCATAGAAGTGTCTCTAACCACACTCCCTTTTCCTTGGTGCATGGACATCTGGGAGGAAGGTATGTTGCAAGCAAGCCCCTGCATTGGCTCTATGGCACTGCAGGATCATCACTGGCGTGATACATTTTTGACCTGCTCTAGTCTACTCACACTCATAAAGTTAAGGACATGCCTAAGTGTTGCCAAGATAGGGATGAAGGAGATCCGACAAAGGGTTAGAAAAAAGAAATATTCCAATCTCCATTTAACAGCTGGGAAACTGAGGCATACAGAGATGTAAGTGATTTGTCCAAAGACACATAGGAAGTTGACAGAAGAGCCAGGAATTGAACCACACCACTGGGGTCCTAGTCCAGTGCCTTAAATCACAAGACCATTTTTCCCATCTATCATTTCCATTTATTTTTCTATATTTGTAAATGACTGTATAAGAATAACATTTGCTTTTCAAATGTTTCAGCTACCTTAGACCAACTGTATTAAAACCAGCCAAGCTAGCAAGTGAGCTTGCAGCATGGTTAAAGGTGACCTACCAAAGTAAAAGAAAATTTAATGTAAGGCTTAAGATATGTAAAATAATCAATTAATCATAGTTAACTGTAGCGATTAACTCAAAACAAATTAACTCAATTGAAAAAATTAATTGTGATTAATCACAGTTCTAATCACACTGTTAAACAATAATAGAACAGCAATTTAAATGTATTAATATTTTGGATGTTTTTCTACATTTTCAAATATACTGATTTCAATTACAACACAATACAAAATGTACAGTGCTTGGTTTATAATATATTTTATTACAAATATTTGCACTGTAAAAAGATAAACAAAAGAAATACTATTTTTCAGTTCACATCATACACATACAGTAGTGCAATCTATCGTGAAAGGGCAACTTACAAATGTAGAATTTTTTTTACGTAACTGTACTCTAAACAATGTAAAACTTTAGAGCCCACAAGTCCACTCAGTCCTACTTCTTCTTCAGCCAATTGCTAAAACAAACAAGTTTGTTTCCATATACGGGAGATAATGCTCCTGTTTCTTATTTACAATGTCACCTGAAAGTGAGACCAGGGATTGGTATGACACTTTTGTAGCCAGTATTGCAAAGTATTTACGTGCCAGATATACTAAACATTCATAGGCCCCTTCATGCTTCGACTTGTGGATTACAGTGCAAGTATTTGTAATAAAAAATAATAACATAAAGTGGGCACTCTACACTTTGTATTCTGTGCTGTAATTGAAATCAATATATTTGAAAATTTTAAAAAAAATCCAAAAATATTTATAATAAATGTAAATTGGTATTCTATTACTAGCAGTGCTATTAAAACTGCGATTAATTGAAATTATTTTTAGGGCTGTCAAATGATGAAAAAATTAAGGCCTAAAGGTTGTTTTGTTTTTCCTGCTTTTTTCTTTTTCTTTTTTTTAACTTTATATATTGGATTTTTAAGTCTGGTCTTCCCTGATTTTGCTTGCGGCTTCTTAGAAGTCTCAGCTGAGGCCCATGAGCTTTGCAATTCCTAAATGAAGGCCAGGGATGATGGATCTTTAAATAAGATCCATCCTCCCTCTACTCCCAAGGATTTCTGAGTAGTTTGAATTAGAGAAATGTTAACAAAACCAAATTTAATAACAGATCATTTTGAACAAATGATTTTGTTTGCTTTATGTCTCTCACATCAAATACCTTCTAGTTCTCCAGTTGTCCACAGAGTCTTCTAGGAAAACCCGGTAGACAGCAATCAAATTTCTAATGTCAAAAAAATTAGAAAAAAACCTACCACTTTTTTTTGAAAAATAAAATACGCTCCAAGGCTTCTTTCTAGAGTTCTTGGGCTCTTTGATACTATACAGCCTGGCTGACTGAATGTTACAGCTGTAGTTAAGGCTGCAAAACAGTTTCATTTATATATTTTATTAAAAGTTCTGCTACTCCGCAACAAACGAGCATGAGGCTCTGGGTGTCCTCCTTAAAAGGCACTCACCATTACTCATGTGAGCAGTCCCACTGGCTTTAAAGGGCCTATTTGTATAAGCAAAGTTAAGCATGTGTTTAAGTATTTGCAGGATCAGACCCTGAAAATTAACAGAGTATTAATTACCCTGGTAGTAATGTATATATTGGAAATATTTAATTTATACTGAAAAGTGGAACATCGGGCAAAGTCCTTCTCCTACCACTCCCCAGACTATTTTCTTATCCTCTTAACTGTCTGGAAAGATCACTGGGGTTTCTATAATTTATCCTAAAATGTATTTTTGGGGAAGGTTTGAGGAAACTTTCTTTAATCGTTTTTGAGACGTACAAATATATTTATATTTGTGAAGTGTGTTTTGCATCCCCACTCTACTGCTGGTCTGCAGAGGATAGCAGACTACTGTTGCTGCCAGTCTATGGAATTAAGGTCTTCTCCTGCACCATTGAAGTCAACAGGAGTTTTGTATTCATGCCAGCAGCAGCAGGATTTGGATCTTCAACTTTTAGCTCAAATGACAGAGGTCTGTGCATTGACGCTGAAGACCCTGGGTTCAAACCTTCCTGACAAGCTAGTTGTTAAACAAGGGTGAAAAATCACATTTTTGACACAGTAAATTCAAAAATTGCCAACTTTTAGGGCCTGATCCAAAAGCCACTGTAGTCAATGAAGAGTGTCCCTTTAACTTAATGGGATTTTGACCAGGCCCTTAAACCTTAAGCCTGCCCTGACTTGCTGTCAGCTTGTTGCTTGGACTATGCACAAAAAAGATTGCAATCCATGCCATGAAACACAAGAAAACACACACACACACTTTTCTCCACAAACAGTACTTTACCGCAGGAAAGGGAGCAAATATTGAGGCAGAAAAATGGCAGATCCCATGATTTTAAGGTCTTTCCATGAGTTTTGTTGTATTACACAACATTCTCCTAATATAAAAATTTCATTTGTTTAAAAAGTTGTATAGGGCCAGGCTCTAATATCTAAGTACAACCTTATTCCTTGAGATGGTCCATTGGTTTCAAGTACCTTACTCTAAGAGTAGTCCCATTTTATGTATACAAAATCCCTGTTGAACCTCTTTACCTAACCTCTGTCTACCTCCCTCAATTTAAACTTTAGTCTTCTTTCAGCCCTTTTGGATGTCTGGAAAATGCCTATCACAGAATGGATGTTACTGTACAAATAAATAACAGGAACAGAGAAAAAAAAGTTTCTATGAGTTAGAGAGATTGTAATGGTTCTACCAATTTTTCACACCGTGGGCCAGAATCTGTCACTCTTACTCATGTAGCATTTCACTGAAGTCAAAGAACCAATCAACCCTCACTAACTGGTAAAAACTTTATAGTGCATCAGGCATCTAACCAGAAAAGCAAAAATAGAAAAATATTACCTATACGCCATTAACCAATCCAAACCTGCTGTGGGAATCTTAATTTTTGAATCTCCCGATTCTTGATTTTTTTTTTTTAATTTCTAACTGAACATTTTAAGATTCTATTTTTATAGGATAGTTGGTTTGGTTTTGGGTTCACATTTAGTAAGATATTTATTCTGAGCTTTATGGTGAAAGTTCTTCCTAACATTCAGGGTTGGTTTCAAACTAGATCTAATATAACTGTGAAGGCACCGTGTTAAAGAAATATTTACATATTTAGTTCTATGGGCCGTTTATACTATTATTTAAAGGGGTCATAGAAAAGGGCAGTGCTTATTAAAAGGGGGGGTGACGCGTAAGAAACTCATAATGGATTTTTTCATGTGGAACGATCCTCTTATCTAATACGGCTGAAAATGTAATCCATTACTACTAATTACCAACCCAGCGCTGAAAAACAGGATCTCCCTCCTTTCAGATCCAGATAGGGGCCAAATCTCTCTCATCATTGTTCTTTCAATCCCATCCAGCCTCCTTCCCTTTTTACTTTTCCAAAGAGAAATTCAGGCCTTCGGACATTAGTGGAGAAGGGCCCGGGGTCTCCCTATCGTCCTAAAGCAGAAGCTAAACAATATTAGCCAATCATTTTTGATAGATGAAGCATGGAAATTAGTTCCAGAGTTTAACTGATAACTGAAACCACACAGTTACATTCCATTATGGCAGCCTTAATTGATGAGCTCATTAAGCCCATTATTAGAGAAATTGATTTCAAATAGGCACTTAAAGCTGGCTGGCAAAAGAAAAAGGTGAAGAGATACCATACAATGTGAAGAAAGTAACTAAAATACATAATGAAGCAAGTAATTTTATAGGTTTGTTTAATGAAAGCCTCAAGAGCATATTAGTTGCTGTGTGGGTTTTAAACACCCATTTTATGTACTAATAAAGCTCCTGTAGATCGCGTCCATGATGGGAGTTCTGAATGCCTCCAATCTTTAATGCGGCTCTGCTACTAATTAATTAATTAACCCCAGCTGAAGCAATCAATTAGTCATGCAGAATCAACACTTTAAAGGTCCACCAGGTATCGTTGGCTAGCCGCAAAGAACTGTGGAAGCAAAGTCCCTTTTTAATTATTAATATTAGTTTTTGTTTCAGTGCAACAGAAAACAAATTAGACTAAAATTTAAGCGCCACATTAGAGGCACAATAAAAAAGATGATTAACACCCTGACCTGAGATTATTTTGAAAGATAAAGCAACAGGACTGCAGGGGGATTTTTTTTAAAAGATAGTTTTAGATCGTAGACACACAACTTGCAGTTAGTTTTTGATGCATCCTATCTTGGATAAGCCACTCAGTTAGCTACAGGGTGCTGCAAGCTGGTCAATTGTACAAAAGCCCTATTGCTCAGATGGGAGTGGGAAAAGTAAGTGCTTAATGTTAACACAGCAATAAGAAGTTTCTAATAAACCTTCGTCTATTTGTATTACTCTAAAACGAAACTGAATTAACCCCTTCTATGCCATTTGACCTGTTTTTGGCTCCCCCTTCTCTACCACATAAAACATAAGCTACTTGACTTCACTCACAAGGCCTTTCCCAGCTATCCCCACCCTACCTATCATCTCTCTTTCACTATCAAGATGTTGACTCCCACCTCCAACTGGCCTGTGGTGTCAGCCTCCAGTGCCCTTTTGCTAAATTTTCCAAACAAGCACCTTCTTGCTTTCTCCCATGCTGCCCCTCACACTAGGCAGGAGATCCCCATAAATATCTACAAAACTAACTTTATCCTCCTTTTCCAGGATGCTTACAAAAAAACTTGACAGTGGCTAGGCTGCTGGCATACTGAGATCACAGCCTATGATGCTGACCAATACTGTCTTGTGTTTTTCATTGTACTCCTCTCTTGGTCTGTCTGTATCTATCTGTTGTCTCGTCTGATACTTATAATCTAAGTTCTGTGGGGATGGGGCTATCTTTTTGTTCTCGGTTTGCACAATGCTTAGCTCAGTGGAATCCTGGTCCAGGACTAGGGCTCGAAGGCACTACGGAAATATAAGTAAATAAATAAAGTTAAACTATATAATGTATACCCAAAGGGCACCATACAGATGCCTCTTCATTACACTAAGTACATCAGCCATGACTGGCCTCACTTGTAACATGAGATGTCTGCTATCACATTCCAAGATGCAATCCAGATCAGTGAGAGGTTGTATCACCACCTTCCCCATAACCCTGGGTGTCTCACAACGTTGTGCTGTTGCAGCTTCTAACCTGGGCTATCCACAAACAGCTTAACAGTATGCAGGTCACACCCTGAGTGTCTGTGTATAGTTGCAGTTCTGGTCCAGCAACTCTGACCCCAGCAGGCTGCCAGCAATGCACAAGCCACACTGGCTGCCACCAGCTTCGGTTACTGCCTGCAGGGTGATCCCAGCACACTCCCAGTCAGGGG
The DNA here is from genome assembly GCF_003597395.2 of Chelonoidis abingdonii. Lineage (NCBI taxonomy): Eukaryota > Metazoa > Chordata > Testudines > Testudinidae > Chelonoidis > Chelonoidis abingdonii. The sequence goes on from NC_133773.1 coordinate 129,955,473, forward strand.
CGGCTCCAGGCCCCAGCACGCCAAGCGCGTCTTGGGGCGGCATGCCGCAGGGGGCACTCTGCCGGTCGCCGGGAGGGTGGCAGGCAGGCAGCCTTCAGTGGCATGCCTGTGGAGGATCTGCTGGTCCCGCGGTTTCAGTGGACCACCCGCAGGCATGCCTGTGGAGGGTCTGCTGGTCCTGCGGTTCCGGTGAACCTCCCGCAGGGGTGCCTGCGGAGGGTCCGCTGGTCCCACAGCTTCGGAGGAGCCGTGGGACCAACGGACCCTCTGCAGGCACACCTGCGGGAGGTCCACCGGAGCTGCGGGACCGGCGACCGGCAGAGCGCTCCCCATGCCATGCTTGGGGAGGCGAAATGTCTAGAGCCGCCCCTGCTTCCAGTCCTGAATTTTCTCCAAAACATGTGTTCTGTGCTGTCCAACCTTCACCTGGGCAGTTCGGATATTATATTATATTAGCATGCACAGACCAATGGGAGTGATGACTTTACAGTCTGGACCAAAATGATCCCAAGCTGGGTTCTATTCTGTCTCATATGTCACCTATAAAATCTCCAGTGAAGTCAGGACTGCAGAAACTTCCTTACTGCAATATCTGAGACAGGCAAAGAGCACGGAGTTTGGATTTAAGATCCCTGCTCAGGGAGTTAGAAAAAGTCATCTTTTGATTTGTAAACCGAGCAAATTTGACCAGGAAGTCATGGAAAGAGGATAAACATCATCTGCACATTCACTTTTCTGAGGGCAGCCACACACTAAAGAGCTCTGAAGAAATGTGTTTAGTTGAGGGTTTTTCTTGCCAGAATGCCAAGAGTACATCCAGAAAGCCAACTGAGCACATTGTGTATCCTTCCGGTAACTGCTGAGATTTATTGGACTTTAATTGAGTGCTGACTGTTTGGTAGCTTTGCTTGAAGCTTGAAGATGCTGGGTTCCTTCCTCTCCCAGTGACCACTATGGGAGCTGAGAATTCCCAGCACAGCACCTTTCAGGAACAAACTGCAGGCAGGACTGGGTCTTCTCTGCATATGTTTTTTCTCCTTTTCCTATATTAGTGGACAGTGGAGATTACGGTCTTCTTTCCTTTCTTTAAATTGTTTTAATATTCCTTGAATCCTCCTGAGAAATCTCAGTTAAACTTTCATGGGGGCACTCAGTAATCCTCTCCCAAAGGTTTTTATGGAGAACTGCCTTATTTCTTCCAGTGTGGTAGGACACTTTCCCATACCAGTCAGCGATAACTTCAGCAGGCTGAAGTACACAGGCTAGTGGCATATGGGCTTTGTTACCCTCAGGCATGAGATATGAGCTAAAATCACCCCCGCCTGTGCAAAACAGTGCTGATATTCAGTGCCATTGCCCCTACTCCTAGTTCCATATAAATGAGCAATTCCCCCATTTCCCTCCCCTTTGGTGGGCCATGCTCACCAGGAGTGGTTCTATGAATGGAGCCAGGCACAAGCACTCCCCAGGACAAATGTCAATAAGCATGTCTTGTCTAAAACTTATGGGGAGCAAAGTTCTGGATCTTACGTTTCACTTTCCACTGTCGCTAAATTGACAATGGCACCTCTGTATGTTCTATCTGCAGTGGGTGCCAGTGCCTTCTCCACGTCCATGGAACATCTGAGCCAGATAAGGAGGAGAAAGCATAGGTGCTAACTCCAGGGGTCCTCTAGGGCTGGAGCATCCATGGGGGGAAAATGGTGGGTGCTAAGCACCCATCGGCAGCTCTGCTAGTCAGCACCTCACCATCCACCCTCCCCCACCTCCTGCCTGCCAGCGGGCCCTGCCGATAAGCATCTCCCACTTCCTCCCAGCACCTCCCGCAATCAGCTGTTCTGCGGCATGCAGGATGCACTGGGTGGAAGGGGAAGAGTGAGGGTGGGGAGCTTGGGGGAGGGGCAGAATGGGGCAAGAAGAGGTGGGGTGGAGGTGGAGTGGGGGCAAGGCAGGGTTGGAGGGTGTGGGGCTGGAAGAGGCAGAGCAGGAGTGGGGCTTTGTGGGAAGGGATGGAGTAGGGGTGGGGCCTGGGGCAGAACTGGGGTCAAGTACCCCCGGCGCATTAGACAGCACCTCTAGGAGAAAGAATAGGGCTTGGGGTGATATGTTCAGTGAAATTCTGCAAGCCAGTGTTGCCTCACACCATGAGCACAGGGCCTGGAGAGTGAACACTGCAGACAGCCTGCAGGAGGAAAGAGTGGAAAGGAAAAAGTCCCAGGAGTCCAGCAGAAAAGGAGAGGGAGATGAACCAGGACATAACAGGGATTCTTTGGCCTGGCAGGAAACAGAAATGCTACAGACTCCTGTGGACCTAAATAGTCAACAATCCCAGGCTCCCCTCCCTCTGCAGTCCATAGAGAACTCCATTGCAGCACCTCCCTTCATCCCTGCTTCACATTCCACATGGGGACATTAAAGACAACCACAACTTCACATACACTGATCTGCGAAAGCCACAGTTGGTGTATGTGTAGCTAAAATGGCATGAATGTTCTTTCCCCTTTGTAAGTTCTGTTCTATTAATTTATTAAGGTTTTTTATGTCTTTTCTTTAAAATTGCATGGACTTTTCTTTTCACTGATTTTGTTACAGAATAAAATTCTATTAATTTAAACATAATTCATCTTTATTAAGTCACATCATATTCTGCAGAGTGCATAGTATATGAAAGCAACCAATTGCTGGTTGCTGTACAATCTGACAACTCACAGTATCAGTGACAAACACTGCAATAATCATAAATGTACAGCAAGTGCTACAAAATTAATAGGTGCATTGACAGTGTTATATCCATAAATGTGCACCAAGCACTACACAATTCCTAACAGGCCCCCAGACCACAGGGTCAGGTAGAGCACAGTACCCCACAACACATTACTATGGCTCACTTTCAAAGTCTCCTTGAGTTGTCTGGCTCCATACTGAGCTCTTCTAATAGTCTTTATATCTGGCTGTTCAAACTCAGGATACAGCTGCTCCACTTCTGTTCTCCACCCTGGCAGCAACTTTTCACTCTTTGCTTCACAGATATGAGGCAGGACATAGCAGGCAGCTAAAACCATTGGGATATTTTTCTCATAGAGAGCCAATCTTGTGAGTAAACAACGCCAGCATCCCTTCAATCTACCATAAGCATATTCAGCTGTCATTTTGCATCTGCTGAACCAATAGATGAATCTTTCCTCGGTGCTGTCAAGTCAGGCAGTGTACGACTTATGGTCAAGGGGTAGGCTGGGTCCCCCAGGATCACTATTGACATTTCACCATTCCCAATGGTAATCTGCTGGAGGAGAAAGAAAGTCCTTGCTTATAGTTTTCTGAAAACTCCTGTGCTCCTAAAGATGCGAGTGTCATGCACCTTTCCTGACCGGCCCATATTGATGTCAGTGAAGCATCCTCAGTGATCCACCAATGCTTGCATAGCAATAGAAGAGTAGCCCTTTCTGTTGATGTACTCTGTGGCAAAGTGGTCTGGTGCCAAAATAGGGATATGCATATTGTCTATTGCTCCACCGCAGTTTGGGAACCCTGTTGCTGCATATCCATCCACTATGTCCTGCACATTGCCAAGAGTCATGGTTCTGTAGCAGGAAGTGATTAATGGCCCTGCACACTTGGATGACATTTTGGAATTGGAAAATCCACCTGATTTACCACTGACCAGTAGTAATCTGGCATTGCAAATTTCTACAGTGCAATCGCCGCTCACTTCTCCACTCTCAGTGCAGTGCTCATTTTGATGTCCCTGCGCTGAAGGGCTGGAGTGAGCTCAGCACACAGATCCAAGGAATGTGGCCATGTATATCCAAAAGTTCTGCAGACACTGCTCATCATCCCAAACCTGCATTACGATATGATCTCATCAGTCAATGCTCATTTCTCAGGCTCAGAAGTGGCGCTCCACCACCTGCAGCTGCACCATGAATGCCAAGAGCCACCTCGAATTGGTTCTTGCTATGTCCAACAACAATCTGTCCTCCAAGGAATCGTCACGTTCCCGCTGATTTGGTTCTCCTTGCGACTCTGCGAATACCGGAGGATCGTGCATCATGTGCTTGCAACACTTATGACAAGAGTGCAGAATTGTGAAGACTCCATGCTTCTGTCAGAGATGGTGGACAGAAAGGAGCGACACGTGGGATTGTGGGATTTTGAAAAAAGGCGTAAAAATGATGAGCTACAGATGACATTATGGGATGGATATAGTGCACACTAGGAAGTTGGCTCCTTGTTCTCATTTACCCTGGCACAACTTGTTTTGGCCCCACCATGCATTTCCAAAACTTCACAAAAGACAGTATGGTAATGGGTTGCACACCGGAATATCTAAGCTTGGTGCACTATGCCTGTGCATTGATACAAGCATTCCTGGTGAGTATGTGCAGCACGCACAAAAGGAACCAAGAATGCAAGTGCACAAGTAATGTACTGACTGCAGTGACGTCATGCCAGCGTAACTTGCATCAACCAAAGTTTGTAGTTCAGAACATAGGCACCGATTCTGTGCATGCTCCGGAGCTGGAGCACCCATGGAAAAAAATTGGTGGGTGCTCAGCACCCTCTGGCAGCTCCCCATGGCCCTGCCCCGCCCCCCAGCTCCAGCGCACCTCTGCCTCCGCGCTGCCATGTTCTGCTTCTCCCTGCTCCCTCCCATCGCTTGCACCGTGAAACAGCTGTTTTATGGGGCAGGGAGGAAGGGGGGTGGAGGGGGAACGTGGCCAGCTAGGGGAAGAGGCGGGGCTGGGGTGGGGATTTGAGGAAGAGATCCAATAGGGGCAGGGAGGAGGTGAAGTTCGGGTGGGGACTTTGGGGATGGGGTTGGAATGAGGGTGGGGCCAGCAGTGGGGATGGGGTGGAGTTGGGGTGGGACCAGGGGCGGGGGGCGCGAGCACCAACCAGCACCGGAGAAGGTTAGCGCCTATGGTTCAGACATGGCCTAAGGATATGTTCACACTTAAAGTACTACAGCACTTCAGCCTAGATGCTATCTACACTGACAGTAGGGCTTCTCCTTTTGGTGTAGGTAACCCACCTCCCTGAGAGGCAGTAGCTAGGTCAATGGAAGAATTCTTCTGTCAACGCAGCACAGTCTAAATTGAGGGTTAGATTGGAATAGCTAACTATCTCAGGGGGGTGCATTTTTCACACCTTTGAGAGATGAAATTATGCTGATGTAAATTCCCCGTGTAGAACAGCTCTAAATAAAATTAAAGAGTACAGAGCATAAAGGCACAGATGATGGGCACAAACAGAAGAGGATGCTTAAATGCTAAGAACCAAAATTAGGATCTACTTTACCATAACACAGGGGACCAATCTGAGGTTCTTTCAAAACCCTGAACTCATAAGTGAAACTCAGGGACATGAAACCAGCAGATCAAAATTGATGGAAAAAGTCACTCAAACCCATCCAGCATGAAACTTCTGAGGAGCATCCACATCTACAGACTTTACATACTGTAGTTGGTCACTGATTGCTAGATGGAAGAGGTGATGAAACGGTGTAACAAAGGAGACTCAAGACAAGAGATTGTGAGCTTGATTCTGATCTCATATCTGCCTAACACCACTGACTTCAACTGAGTTATTTCTAAGTAATACTGGAGTAAGTGAGATCAGAATCTGGCCTCGTGTCAGCTCCTAGGGCCCAATCTTGTCCTCTGCACACAAGCTGATTATTACCATTTGAAACATTGCGTCTCCTCTGTTAAAAAGTTATCTTTGCTCATGCTTTTTATTTTTCGTTTAATTTTCTCTGTCATTCAAAATCAAATGAAAATTGATACCATTCTTATTCCTCCTTTGACATACTGCAGAGAGGCACTGTCATAAACAGATAGCTAAGGGTTAATGTTTCTTTCACCTGTAAAAGGTTAACAAAGGGAACCAAACACCTGACCAGAGGACCAATCAGGAAACTGGATTTTTCAAAGTCAGGGAGGGAGTTTTTGGGGTCTGAGTCTTTTGTCTGTCTCTCAGCTATGAGAAGGTTCTTTCTATCTTCTAATCTTCTGTTTCCAAATTGTAAGTACAGGTAGAAAAACAATATAGGCTTTTACGTTGTTTTGGTTGTATTTACATGTGTGTAGCTTGCTGGAATATTTCAAATTGGATATCTTTTTGAATCAGACTGTTTATTCATATTTTTCTTATAAGCAATAGCCCTGTATTGTCATCTTGATAAGAGAATATTTGATGTCTTTTTTCTTTCTTTTTTTTATATAAAGCTTTCTTTTTAAGACTTGTTTGAGTTTTTTCTCTCGGTAGGTTAAGGAATGAAGGGGAGGGGAATTCTCTTGTGTTAGATCTACGGAGGGTAAGCTCTGCAGCACCAGGGAATTGGTGGGAGGGGGAAGAGATAGAATCATTTCTGTTTCCTGTATCTGGGTTTGTCTCTTGTGGAATAGAGGAGACATGCTCTTGGTATTGTGATGTAAAGAGATTGCATCAGTACTCTCAGGTTAGCCCAGAAAGGAAAGTCTGGTGGGAGAGAGAGGGGAAGGGAAGTGGGTTATTTCCCTTGTTGTGAGACACAGAGTCTCTGAGTCTGGCGGTCCCTCAGGAGAGGGTTTGGGGAGACCAGAGGGGGCCAAAACCCTGGAATTTTTGGATGGTGGCAGCGAGATCAAAGCTAAGCTGGTAATTAAGATTAGAAGGGTTCATGCTAGGCACCCAGATTTTTGGACGCTAAGGTCCAGATTTGGGAAAGATGCTTATGATAGGCACCCCATCCCATGACCAGTGTCCTATAAACATAAAACCCTCTAATCTAAAACATTTTACTTATCCATGTATGCATGGTTCTACTCTATTGTGAATTCGATCAGTTTAGTGGGACAACTCACAGTGTGCCAAGTCAAGCACATGTTTAAGTCTTTGCTGGATCTGGGCCTTAGTACTTAACATAGCTAACAAACAGTCAGATAGTGATTAGTTATGAGCTAGTACAAAAACAACTGAAGTAACCTCGAGGACATATTTTGGGAGGCAAACATGCGATCTGAATCATGGTAAATTTGCTGGCTGACCATCGTTTTCAAAAGCTTAAACCCATCATAGATACACATGCAATATTTATAGCTACACCTCCATTAAATAAATAAGGCACTGCGTTCTAATGGATAGTGCCCAGGAGTGGGAATCAGGAAACCCGTGTTTAGCCCCCACTCTGGCACGGACTGGCTATATGACCTTCGGTCAGTCACTTCACTGCTCTGTGCCTCTCTTTTCTCTCCTATCCTTTGTCTGTCTTGTCTACTTAAATTGTAAGCACTTCAAGGCAGGGCCTCTCTCTCTTACGTGTTTGCACACCAGCTAGAAAAGCAGGGCCTAGATCCCGGTTGGGGCCTCTAGGGCACTTCTGCATGACAACTTAATAATAAATAAGCAAATTAATTTGTTTTTTCTTGCTTATTAACTAATGAATATATAATTTCTTTACTTATTGAGTGTCATCAGTGTTGCTGGTGATTTATAAACAAACAAGATGTGTTCCCTGCCCCACGGCGCTCACAATAATAGCTCAGACATTGACAACCTTGATCAAAAAGACACTGTCTCCAATCAGTTTTGTCTGTTTCTGACCTTTGTTAACCTATGTTGTTTTATCAACGAACCATTTACCATCAAGGCTGATCAGAAGAGGATGGGGATCATAATACACAGAGTATAATAATAAACCTCTCCAGTCTGCATTTATGAAAATTACAAAAAGAAACTCACACAGTTTGAATTTCATTACATATTTTCCAGTCCTCATGGCTGCACACAACATACATGGAAGGTAGCTCAGGGCATTCATAGGACTCTCTCAAATACTTTCTGCTACAAGATGGTGAACAGCCCAGAAATATTCTGGTATTTATATTGCAACCCAGATTAAATAACTGTTGTCATTTTCCGCCTCCATTGTTTTAATAGTCAATTCAATAGAAAACAGGCCCATTAAAAGTATTCATTTGTAAAATATTGTACTGTAACTAGTTTTCCTTTGTTTAGCAGTTCTGAAAACACTTACTTAGCTAATGCCACTTAAAACCCACTTACAGGCCAATTTACACAACGTTTGTGCTTGTGTAAATAAGGTTTGCTGCTATGTTAATGTGTGATTGCACCACTTGTGTTCTTTTAAGGGATCATTCACAATTCTAAATTGTGCTGTTTGACAGAAGGATTCGAGTGTGTTTTAATCACAGCTTTCATTAGCATTAATCAGATGTAAAAGTGCATTGCTGGGTGAATACTGTTTGCCTGCTGTTCAAAAACAAGTAATGTAGAGACAAATGACTGAAATGAAATTTATGGTTTTTCTACCATTTTCACTTAAACTTGGTGCATTCAGTAAATTGGAAACCTCATGATAGAGTAAATATACATGGAAAGACAAAATTGTTCTTTAAAAAACAAAAAAAAACGTTTTCCACAAATTTGCTAATATTGTGTTTTCTTCAAATAACATTTTTCCTCTGAACATTGCTGCAGATTATGCATTTTCCTTTATGATTCCTTAATGAAGGACTAATTTACCTATTGTTTGAGCACATTACAAGCTGTAAATATGATTATTTAATTCAGCACAAAATCCACCACGTCAAAATTAATTCGTATTTACCAAACGTTTCTAAAATAGGCTTCTAAATGTGCATGGCCTTCTCAACTCATCCTAAAATTTATTTGTTTGTCTGTCTTCATAAGCATATTGAACATATTTGCATCACAATGAAGTACTTTTAATAGTTTATACACTTACACATCATCTTAAGTCTCTGTGTAAACTCTCTGGGGAAGGGACTATCTTTTCATTCTGTTGTTGTACAGCACCTAACACAGTGGAGTCCAAGTCCATGACTGAGACCTGTTAGGTGCTGGCACAATATACAATAAATAATAAGAATGTGTATATACCACAGCATATGACCAAATAAAGGTTGTTATAAATACTGTAGTAAAATTCCTGTTGCTCCTATTCACGTAAGCTCCAAGTTAGCAAACTACCCCTATTCATCAATGTGTTTAAATGCTCTGCTGGATCAGGATCAGTGTTTTGGGGGCCTTAGGCTCGGTTAAGGCTGAATCCCCACTCTGTCATTCCAAGTGCAGAAGTAGGGGCCCGCAAGGACTTTAAAAATTAATACTTGCCATTCCAGACTTGTATTACACTCCCAAGGTTACAGCTTTTCTCTGACCTTGGTTTGGTAAATGTTGCCACCACCCAAATGCCAAAAAACAAACAAACAAACCCACCTTTGAACCCAGGAAGAAGCACATGGGAATTCTTCCCTGTGGGGTACCCTCAAGCCCTTTCCGCCTACTCTGGGGAAGAGCTGAGAAAGCAAACAAAGGGAATTAGCTGTGGTTACCAGCTAATCAAACAACATATGCACAAACCTCTTAGGACGCCATAAATCCAATTCTGTTCTTAAAAAAGGTAAATTTTATTAAAACAAAAAGGAAAAAATTACATCTGGAATTTAGGCTTTTTGCTAGATCTTAAAAGACACAATTACACAAATTAAGCACCCAAACTAGCTTTCTTGGGGGTTCAGCTTAAAGGTTACAAGAAACAAAAACATCCGGGGTTAGCACGGAGAAGATCCACAAGCCAAAATAAAAAAGAAACAGAAATAAACCAAATCGTGTCTTCCTAAACATCCTTAATTTACTTACACATTTGGGTTGTTAAAAGTAGTTCTAGATACGATCTGATGGTTTTCATATCTGGTTCAAACTTTACACAGCATTCCTGCTGTCTGTCTCTGCAGCCCAAAAAGCAACAGACAAAGGGAAAGTTTTCCCAATTTTAAAAAGTTCTACCTTCCCATTGGCTCTTTTGGTCAGGTGCCCACTCCTTTTCTTTTACCTGTGGGCTTGTTACCCCTTTACAGGTAAAGCAAGCAGAGAAGAGACCAAGAGGGATTTTACAGCTAACTGGGTGGCTGGGTGTCCATCAAAGGGAGCTACTACCCTCACCCCCACCCTTCATGTATCACAGGCCCTGATTCAAAGCCCACTGAAGTCAATGGAAAGATCACTAGTGATTTCAATGCTGTTTGGCTCAGACTCTTACTGTATCCCACTTTCCATCACTGACCTTCGTCCACAGACCCTAATGTATTAAATTATTGTATATTTCTTTACAAATTCCATGGAGGGCCTGACAAACTGTGCATGGGACATTAAAATCTTCTCACAAGCTTTCATCTTGGTAAATCTCAACCTCCAAGGCTCCTTTCCCCTGTTCTTACTTTGGCTTGCTAAAGTATGCACAATCTAGGCACTGATCCTACAGTCAATTCCATGAGTGTGGACCCCATTCATCCATGCAGAGACCCTCTCCTCATGGACACTGGGGTTCGCACTAGCAGATCTGACTGAAAGATGGGTGCTTTTCATCACACATTCTTCACTGTAGGGACTTTAAAGCATATATCACTCCTATGGTGCTATGATAATAATACTGTTCCGTGTACTCTATTATTCATGTATTAAATACTTATCTGCCTATCTAGCTTCTTGCATTGTGCCCATAGCATCTAGGCAGCAGTATCTGGGCAGCATATACTTATATACCAACATTTTTCTCCTCTACACAAAAGAGTCTATGAGATCACCAAAATACTACTTTACATTTATATCATGGTTTTTAACACTGTGATCATAAAGTTAAGTCCCACTTAAGCCCTATCAACTGCCTACAAGCTCCTTGCATTGGTCCTGTGCAGAAAGATGAATTTCACCCCCAACTCCCAGAGAAAACAATAGGACTTATGGGACCATATCATGTACCATCCCTAAGGGCAGAAGCTGTTTCATTCAGGAAGGGGTGAAGATTTAAACGCTCTTGAGCATTTCCCTTTACAAGGAATAAACTATACAACACAGTACCCCCCAGTCTGCCACCACGGTAGCCCCGTTTTGCCTCTTTGGCAGTGGACAGGGGGTAGAACTATCCCCTGGGGAATACCGCTGGCATAAAAAGTACAGGGGACAGAGGTGCCATGGCTAGAGTATGAGGCATGCCAGCTATTCTGGGACAGCAAAGGACCCCACAGGAAGCCACAGAGAGGAAGATGAGCCAGTGGTTAGGGTACTAGTGTCAGACTCAGGAAACCCAGGTCCAATTCCAGCTGTGCCACAAACATCCTGTGTGACGTCAGACCACTCACCTAACTGCTCTGTGCCTCAGTTCCAAATCCATAAAGTGAAGCATTAGTACTTCTCCACCTCCACAGCAGTGTTGTGAAATACATTCAAGATTGTGAGGTGTTTGCTTACTACAGTCATGGGGGCCAGATATGTATCTACGCTAGACAGAACCTGCTGTAATTTAAAGTAGCCTCAGGTGAGGTCCCAAATCCTAGAGGCACCATGATGTTGGATGCTGAACTCCTGAGCTGCATCACTGAGAAGTCATAGCTCAGAATCTAGGTAGGAAGGAAAAGGGACTGACTCTGTAGTCCCTCAATTGAAACATTTTAGAACTAGCCCTTGACAATATATTAAACTATTCCTGGCTCATCTGATAGACACTAATGGCTCCAAACAACACACCTACTTAGCATGATTATTGTTTTCATTTTTTAAAAAGCACCCTTGCTCAGTTAGTGCAAGACACACCTTCATTATTCCTATCTATTTGGAGAATCACAGCCTCTAGACTGACATCTGAGACATCTCAAGACAGTTGAAAAGCAGTTCATCATGTGAATATATCACACATACCAGCAACATAAATTGCAGTACCAATTTTCAATGTAACTAATATATGTTAAAAGTCTCTGCTGGTTTTTGGTTATCTGACTTGCTTAGGACACTGAGATGGGTTTTAATAACCTCTCAGTTGGAACATTTAGCAGATTTAGCCATCATTAAAAATATATATATTATTTTGGTCTTCATTTTTTTCCAGATGTTCTTTTGCATTTATAAAGCAAAGTGAAAAGTGGTCGTTCTTAGTGCAAAATTATCTGCAAACGGCAGTGAATATAGATTGCAATGCACTATCTTGATCTTTGACAGCAATGGGAGTTTATGTTGTAAACCTCCAAAAGAAAAAAATCTCTAGAGTAGATTCTTCCTGTCAAAATCAGTTCAAAGATGTCATCATTTGTAGCACAGATTCAAGCAACATCATAAATCTATCACTGCTGAACAACCATTCCAACATCCTAAAGTACTCTTATCCAATAGTACCTACTCAACTCTTAAACTACATGCCTGCATGCTAGCTAGCATTTTCTACAGCTCCTATCACAATGAACCTGAGCCAAAAAATGTCAAACTCATTCTGTGGAGTGGAACAAATTCTAATATGAATTGTGTTCTGGGGGCCAGAGTATAAATGTAGTGCCACATACCTCCCACCCCCAACGAGATCTCCCTTTGATGTCAATGGGAGATTTGCACAGAGATCAATTAATATAGCCTGTATATAGTGACAAAACTTTTAGTTACTGGGGCAGGGGGATTTTCAAATGCATTGGAGTGACTTTGGAGCACGGAGTCAATGGGACTTGTGCTCCAAAGTCACTTTGATACGTCTGAATATCCTACTCCTTGTGATTAAGTATTATTCATTCAGTATTTTATTGTTGCATTCAGATTAGCAAACAGGCTCCCATTTAAGTCCTCGGCTATTCAGCTTTTTTATTTCTCTTCCTCCCTCATCTTTCTTTCTTTATTTCTCTCCCTTTTTCCCATCTTTGGGCTTGTCTCCACAAGGAAATCACACTGACTTTAGTTGTTGGGGTTAAAGTGTCCTGTGTCCACACACATTTTTTTTTAAATTGCATTATTTGGCACCAGAGTAATTAATCCTTCTAGAACAGGAGTAAATCCACTTCACAGTGAGTTTGTTCACTTTCAGATTTGTGTGGACACATTCCTAACTAATCCTCTTCTGGCAGTCCTCCCGCTGCTTTCTCAGACTACATTGCTTCACACTTGGACCCGCCTGTCTGTGAACCTTCCACTGCTCCAAAGTCACCTTGATCAGATGTCATCGTTTCATTTAAATGCTGGTGGGTGGCCAGGTGTGCTCCTTTTTGATACCAGGTAGTGGTGAATTCACACACCTGGAGTTACACACCCAGTATAGCAGCCAAGCCCCCAACTCATGCTTCCAAATGGATCCCTGCAGAGCTGCTGAACTTGATGGCCCTTTCTGGACAGTTGCATATCAGTCCCATCTGGGGAAGAGCCACCAGAATGCAGACACCATAAGACACTATGAGAGCAAATGAAGAAGAGGGCACTCCTGGATCAAAGGGGTTCTGAAGCATCTGAAGGCAAGTGACAAGAACAGGACCTCCAGTAATGCTCCAACTACGTGCCCATATTGGCCTGCATTTTTGAAAGTGATGCCATCACTGCCCCCAAGAGTGACGTAGTGAACAGCGAAGCAATCCAGACACCCTGGCTAATACCAAAGACAGCACGGCAAGCAACCAAAGGTCTAACCAGGAGGAGATTTTTCCAGGCAGCCAAGAGCTGTACAACAAAACAGATCCAGAGATTTCACAAGAACCCCATGCATACAGCCAGCCTGAAAATACTGCGAAGGAAAGCTGAACTAGTAAGCATTATGTGCTTAATCCGATTTAACATCCTCATGTAGACATGCCCTTTGTGTCTTTTCTTTTCTTCATCTGCATTTCTCTCCCTCCAGCAACTTATAGTTCCTATCCACCCACTTAGCAGTGCCACCCATTACAGTGAATAGCAATGAAAATACTTAATGCTGACATATAAAGTGTTGATATTGGGTTTTAGAGTTAATATCTCCCAATTAGATTGATGAAGGTGGGGAGTTAACACCTGTGAATCATGGTTTCAGGCTCCCTGCAGAGACAATGCAACTGGTTTTGGGCCATCACCTATGAGTTTTTCACACCTGCTTGGGATTCCTATTAACCAGCAGACCACAACTGTGTCTCTCTGCATTGCTCTGGTTATCAGATTCAGAAGCAAAAAGTCTCAGCTAATGGGAACACAAATCTAGATTCCTCCACAGAGGAACACTGTGATAATGTAAAACTCTGGCAAGATTTTCATTCCTGCAGCTCTGATGCTATTGAACGCTGGGCAAAGAAAAAAAAAAGCTGTACACAAATAGCAATGCCAGGTTGTGTAGGAATATGGAGATCCCTTCCATGTACATACATCCCATGACATAGTCCTCTTCCGTCTACCACATTACTATCAGGGTTTAAATAAAAAAACAACAACAGGTATTTATCCTTCTGGTCTATCACTGGGAGCTACTTCTGGCATGTGCAACCTCAGCAGACAAGCCAAGGACTGGTTGGCCTCTTCCCCCTTAGGAATAGCTTGTGCGAACCAGGTTTGAGGCACATGTGGGGCAAGGTGCAGGATGCTGCATTATTGCCTTGTTCTGTGGATAAATAGAGGACTGATGGTTTCAGGGCTGTCAATCCAGTACATTACACAAATATTAAATTCCCTTTAAAAATAACAAACACAATGGCTGAGATATAAACTCCTCAGTGATAATAGTAAATGAAACATTTATACACCCCTGTAACTACAATGGCGTTGCCACAGTAATCCTACACTGCTTGTGGTACTGATAGTTTAAATAATTTATCCCATATCTTGTACTTTTGCCCACTTTTTCACACTGCTGTACACACTTTATGGCCTTTCAGCAACAAACACAGAGAGAAGTGCACCAATAAAGTGTTTCTTCACTGAATCCTTTTTGTAAAGAAAACACACACACCAGTTGGATACTGGCTAGTTAACCAGCTGTATTAGTTTGTATTAATCTTTCGCCTTTTACCTCCCACCTCATCCTGTTAAAAAGCCAGATTTTTTCAGCCATTTGTGCTGCTTTTAATCCATAGGAAGTCAATTTTCCACTCATATATTAGTTTATTTTATATTTTCAAATTGATTCTACTATACATTGATTTCCTGTTGTGTGCATTGTATCCTGAGCCAGGATTATACGTTTAGTAGAAGTGGATATTCCCGCCACATAAAGGTTGCTTCAGCTCTATAGGGCCCTTATCTTGAAAGAGAGAGTCCAATTTTATTGAAACAGCTAAAATCCCACTTAATTGAATTTTTTTCTAAGAAGTACAAGCTTAGAGACTTTTGGTTTCCAATTCAACTTCAGCTTCGCGGTGTTTAAATTTCCAAACCTATAAAGACTTTATGAAAAAGAACTTACAAATATTGTATTTCTGATATGGTGAATTACTGTAGAAGCTTGAGGTAAGAAGCAGTGAAATATCAATACTTTGTAGAACATTTTTTGATCATGCTGGCTTTTCATGGGCTGTTTAACACATTCCTATGGAAAAAGATCATGTTTGAACCTACATTTTACAATGTTAGAGCCCTGAAATGCTGCATAATAGAATTAAGGCAGTGCACTGGAACAGAAAGGAATACACTACCTGAAAACATTCAGTGCAAGGAGATGAACTGACTCTCAAAATCCCACCAGATTCAGGGTGAAATCCTAGCTGCATTGAAATCAATGGGAGTTTTACAATTAAAGTCAATGGGGGCAGAATTTTACCCTCGATTTTTAACAGAGTTGCCCTGGAGTGGGCTGGGTTTTAGATTGTTCCTAGTGTTCATTTTTTAAGGCAAGCTCTAGCTGTCTTTAGAAATGATGTTTCCACATCCCCTTAACTTTTAAGGTAAACACAGGATACAGCTTTCTCTGGTACTCTCTAATGAAAACAAGCAGCCTTAACCAAAGCCCACTGAAGTCAATGGATCAGGCCTTAGCTGACTGCATAAGCTTGAAGATCTCCTGAGCACCATATTTTGAATCTTCCCAACCATAGCAACGGACTTATGTCTCACAAAGCAGCTTCTCATGGTTAAGTAGCAGAGGTGGGCAGAATTTTTCAGCTAAAACACACATTTTTTGGACAAAAATGCAGATTTGGGTTGACTGAAATACTTCACAAATTCATGTCTATTTCCCAAATTGTTTCAGCTGCTAAAAATCTAAAAAAAAAAAAAAAAAAATCCAAAAAACCCAAAAAGTTTTGTTTTGACATTCTCAAAATGAAATGCTTTGATTTTACAATTTGAAATGATTTTTTGTTTTTACATTTCCTTCCTTTTTAAAAAAAATGTGCTTAAAAAGCTCAAAATGGAAAGAAAATGTTTCATTTTGGGTCAAATTAACATTTTGCTTAACCCAAAACAATTTTTTGACTTTACCTTTCACCCAAAAATTGAAAAAATCTTCATCTGTGTCACCGTGCATGTATGTGTGTGTGTATAATATATATTATACACACACAAATTTTCCAGAACTGCCTTTGAACCAAAAAC
>NC_133773.1:129976792-130041005 GCF_003597395.2 Chelonoidis abingdonii
AACTATATGTAATAGTGCCACCAAATGACTCCAGTAATGTACATTTTGTCTCTTTGTTAGCCCATCCAAGAGGTTTCCAATGAGACTGCTTCTCTGCTTCTACCATCACCATTCCGGTAAAGAGAAGGACAAGAAAACAAATGGAGGGAGGGGAGATTCCTGCGCAGGTTTTTTTTAAAGATATTCTCCTCTCCTGTTGACTACCAGCCATAACAGTGGCTGCTTCCTTGGAGAAAAGTTTGGACATTAATATTCTTTTTTCATTCCTTAAATAATTTTGTTACTTTTCAAAGAACCAAACTTTTAAAGTGAAGGCCAAAGTGACTATGGAAGAAATACATATCCATACGTTCTGGCATTCTTACCTGATTAACATGAACAAATGTGTGGAACAACAGATGCAAATTGAACTTACATGGACAAATATGTATTTGCATATGCAACTACCTGATTTTCACACACAAATTTAGGTGCTTAATGCTGTGGTATTTCTGTGTTCTCATTCTTAACATGTAACCCTTCACCTACCTTCCCTTCCATATAACGTTCTATATCTGTAGATACGCAAAACACACATTTATATTTTATCCCGTTTTTACAGAGGAGGAACTTGAGACAGAAATATTTGTGTAAAGCATATTCTAAATATGCCATTTCTCTTTCATAGCCACTGGCAAGTTTTCCATATAATGGCAGCCTTTTTCGGAGTGATAGAAAACTTTAGGAATACCTATTTGTGTTCCCACATTTAGAAACACCTAGGAAACAGGTAAGGTACCTCAGCATAGAAAGTTAACTAGCCGGTAATAGCAAAAGGCACATCGTTGAATAGCCCTTGTTAATTTCTGAAAGGGCCAAAGGCAATTCCTGTGGCAGATGAGCGCTCATAAGAACATAAGAATGGCCATACTGGGTCAGACCAAAGGTCCATCCAGCCCAGTATCCTGTCTACCGACAGTGACCAATGCCAGCTGTCCCAGAGGGAGTGAACCTAACAGGTAATGGTCAAGTGATCTCTCTCCTGCCATCCATCTCCACCCTCTGACAAACAGAGGCTAGGGACACCATTCCTTACCCATCCATCAATTTTAAAACTCGTTTGCCTAGAATTAGGCACCTAAATCTATATTTAGTCACCTAAATATCAATGTTATGTAGTTAAGCGCATTAACTAAATTCAGCATAAATCTGGTATTAATGTACCTAGAAACAGATTTAGATGCCTGACTGCTGGCACCCAAATTTGAGAGCTGAGTCCAGAATGAGTTCTGCTTTCCAGCACCCAAAAGGCATAAGACAGGGATATAAGATAGCTTTTCTGTCTTTGCTGATAGAAGCAAATAAACACTGCTCAT
Source organism: Chelonoidis abingdonii (assembly GCF_003597395.2). NCBI lineage: Eukaryota > Metazoa > Chordata > Testudines > Testudinidae > Chelonoidis > Chelonoidis abingdonii. Next base: position 129,978,148 of record NC_133773.1, read on the forward strand.
CTGTCATTTCCAGTTCATGCAACACTCTACAGTACTTCCCAGTCTCATGAAGAAAGCTAGGGCATATGGTGATACAGACATGATAACTTTCTCCTCTTACCTGTGAAGCAGGCAGCTATCAACGTCAATCTGTGTATTCTATTGTTATCTCAAAAACAGAAAACACATAGAATGGTACTGCATATGCAAATGTGTGAATAAGCATGTAGATACTGGTCTGGATAAAGCTCTGTCTATACAGAAGTGTATTTGGCTGTTTTATGCCCCATATGCTCATCACTTGCTATCTTTTATGTGTATAACATGCACAACATATTCTCACTTATTTTTTTCTTGACCTGCAGGATATTTTTTTTTTAATCCAGTTTAATGAAAGAATTTCACATTTCCCAGAGCTACTGTTTTCTCTTGCACAAAGGTGGCTGTTAGAGTTAATGTGGAATGTTAATTACCAGGAATGGTAGCTCTTGGATTAATGGGATAATTGATAATACCTGCATGCAAAAATATCTCATCAAGGTGTTTTTAAGATTTAATTAATTAGCCGTGTGGTTTGGATAACAGGCATTGACCATTCGCTTTAACAGTCCTTTATCAGGCTTTTTCAGAAATCTCTTTTGTTTAGCTTTTAGGGATGATTAGTTCAGGAAAAGCAAAAGGAGGAATGGAGGTGTGAGAGATGTCGCAAGGGAATAAGTAGCCCTTTGTCCTGTCATGAACTATAAAAAAACCACCCACATTCAAACAGGATTTAATCACAGCAGTGGTCTGTGCACATTGCTCTTGGGGTTAGATACCTCTATAAATAATGTATAGGTTTGGAGACTAGGGTGACAAAGTTGTTCACAGCTTATTCTCCACTGCATTTGGCAGACTAGGAGATCATTTATTATACTTTCCAGAAGCCTTTTGGTGCAATCACACTGCATCCTCTTTTCAGTTTTGAAAATTTAGCAAACTACCAAAAATAGGTCAAAAGAGCTTGCTTTATGAACACTTTGGTTGGAGAAAATCTGCCGGCACTAAAATTGATTGATCTGAAAGCTCATAACTGATTATTTGCTGCTGAAGTAAAAGGTATCACATTATCTACTTAATCCAATTTTTTTCATGTGTTTTTGTAACAGATGGAGGCATATTTTTCCTAGAGATAGGTCTGAGTCACAAAATTCTGATCAGGATTTTGAACTCTCCAACTCATGACAAGTTTACTCATATCGGAGGAATAGATACAGTGGCTGGCCATGAAATTCCCACTGTCCCACCAAGATGCTTCAACCATAGTAGTATATAGTCTCAATGGCACACTCTATCCTTGTCTTTTATTCTATGGCTGCCAATAAAGGGGTTCTTCGTGGTAGAATTTATGATGTCAACACCAGCCACTGGGAACTGGATTGAGATCACTGAATTGATTTCAGATTATCACTGAACAGCTGTCATACAACAATATTGAGCTCTTTTAATCAGTGGTTCTCAAAACACTTTACAAAGAGAGGTAAGTGTCATTATCCCCATTTTACAGATAGAGAAACTAAGACACAAGGAGGAAAATGACTTGCCCAAAGTCACTCAGTAACAGAGCCAGGAATAAATCCTAAATCTCCTGAGTCCTAGTCCAGTGCTCGATCCAGTAGGTCATGTTGATCAGCTACTACAGCTATTCACCTAAGTTGGTGTTCTAGAGACAACAGGCTCAATATCTCCATGCTAGGCTCCTGAGATACCTGATCTTCCAACAATAGAATCCCAGGCCTAACATTCATAAGGGGTCAGTGATATGGACTATAGATGACTACAAGAGTCATCCTACTAAGATTACGAAATTCATATTAAACCTCTAGTTTCCATTCAGAATGTGTTTGTGCATAAATTTCCTAGAAAATTATTTCATTTCTGCTCTGTATGTTTCTTATCTTATCAAAAACATAATAATAAAATTGATAATGTAACAAAAAAAATCAATGGTAAAAACGTGATAAAAAAAACCTCTCAGTTACAAAAGGCCAAATTTAAAATAGCCAAAAAAGTAAAATAGAATGTAAGTCAACTTGTCTTTTCTCTAGTTTTGATAAAGTTACATTTAAGAATCAGTAAAAATAATATTGCTCAATACTGCAGTCTTGGTATGTAAATCTTATACTGATGTCACGGGGCAATTCTGCACGTGCAAGGATTAGCTCTTGTAAATTACTTGTTTAAATTGTGCTCTCAAATGAGGACCCCTTTTGTAACTTAGCCGTTCAAATGCCATGAAAATTATTTTCTAATTTGGCTTTTTGAGGAACACACATGAAGTGTCACATTTTCAAACAGTGGCCTATAATTTTGAATGCCCAGGTACGCCATCTGTATGCAGAATTGTTGCACTTTGAAATATGGGTTCCAAAGTACACAATTAGACTAGGAGTTGAATGTGCAAATGTAGCTGTGTATGCAAATAGCTTGGCACTCAAAATATTAATATCCAGAATTAGATGCTGGGTCACAGCTGGATGAAAATTTAGCCACAATTATTGTTAATCAAACAGCTTATTCATTTTTAGGGGGAGGGGGAACCCTAAATGGGCCAAATCTTCATCTGGTGTAAATTGGTTTATCTTCATGAACGTCAAAGGAGGTAGGTTGATTTAATCCAGCTGAGGATCTGGCCCACATACTGTAAATAGCAGTATCATCCCAATTGGATTTGAAGCCTCTCCTGAACCAGAATCAGATACTTTCCCATTAGGCTGCAGTGGTCTTCATTCTCCTTTCACTTACACAAGTTTAGCTCCATTGATTTCTGATGAGTTACTCTTGATTTATGTCATTTTAACATGGAGGAAAAATAGGTCCAGATTGAAGTATATGCTAAAATACTGCTGGCATCTATATGTGTTATGTTAGTAGTAAGGACATGTGACAGAATAACCTCCCATGACGGGATCGATTCAACATCGGGCCTGATTTTAGTCTCACATTATTTTTACATGGGTATAGCTCCATTAACTTCACTGAGTTGTTCCTTTCAACAGTGTAAGTGAAAGATGAATTGGCCCCAACATATTATAGTGACATTCCACAGAGTAATTTAAATAATTCTATTATTTGTTCATTATATCTGAATTTTTAATTTGCACAGAAATTGATTAGAATGTTAAAGGCCAGATCCTCAGCTGAGAAATATTGGTGTAACTTCACTGACTTGGTCCTCAATCAATAAATACTGAAACTGAGTTCTAATGATGTGTAAATTGCTCTAATAAAAACTCATCACTATAATTTTAAAAATAGCAGAAATCAAACAAATACCATGTTTTTAAAAATCTACATTCTTTTTCATTTTGCAATATGAAAATTGATCTCTGTTTTCCTTCCAATAACAAACAACTGATATTCTTTACTGTACACTCCCGTTCACATTACGAATTACATGTCACATATTGCAAGGCTATAACTGCAACTGAAAGAGTGAAGGTTGATAAAATCTACTCCAGGTTCCTCAGTGTCAGGATACTCATCAGCCTGCATATTGCAAGACCAAGATTTAAGGTGTGTAAATAAATGCTGAATGACTATTTACCCAGACTAGTTCAATGTTCCTTGAGGAGAGCTCTGAAAATATAATGGGACTGTGCACATATATGGCACTTGACATGCAAGGATCTCAGCACACATTATGAACATTAATGAATTAAGTCCCCAAGCCTGCAAGGAGCTTTGCACATGGGTGTGCTTATAATAGGCTCAGGGCCTTAGTCTCACAGCTGTCATACAAGATCCATTTTACGAATGAGAGACCATGGCCCAAAGAGGTAAGGACTGACTGCTTCACCCTTTTGATTATATTGCATCCAAACTGACTCATGTCCATCACTTGAAGACTGGAGCATCAAACTGATAAGCCAGTCCATTTTGACTTTATTTTTCTAGAGCGCAGATTTCTAGGTGGGGGGATGAAGCCATTGCATTTAGTTTGGAAATATCCATACTGTGTGGGATATTTTTATGTCACCTGAACCTGACCATTACTACCAAGGCTGGCTCCAGCTTTTCTGCTGCCCCAAGCGGCGAAAAAAAAAAAAGGCATAGTGGCACCGAAGCGGCAGCTCAATCGCGCCACTTCTTCTGTGGCAGTTCAGCGGTGGGTCCTCCCTCTCTTCCTCTTCAGGGGCAATTCAGCAGCAGCTCAAAGAGGAAGAGTGGGAATGAGGGACCCGTAGCTGAATTCTCGCCAAAGACCCGGACATACCGCCCCGATACCAGACGGAGTGCCATCTCTTTGAATTGGCTGCCCCAAGCACCTGCTTCCTACGCCGATGCCTGGAGCCACCCCTGATTACTACTATCTGAAAACCATGGGAAAAAAGTCACAACCTGTTCTCAATTATCCCTACCTTGTTAGGGTGCACACCTGGGGTTACATTCCGCTGTTGGTTATGCATTTGCAACCCCTTTATAGACAGTAAAATGCAATGTACATATTCTGGTATAATGACAAACAATATTTGGCCTATGATTTTTAGTAACCCATATTGTCTGGGTTCTTTTAGCATCTATAATAAACAAAACTGAAAGCAATTTATATTACATTTGCAAGTCATGAACAAATATTGCCTATTATTCAGACAAAAAAATCACAATATGAACACTACCTTCTAATCTTAACCTCCTACCAACCAAAACAAACAGGAAATTAATGTAATCTAAAAAACAAAAACCCTTCCTCCCACCCCAAGCAGATTTTTGACCCTGAAAATGAAGAAGAACCAGAAACTACATGAAGTCCACCAGGGACCTTACTATTGTTATTGATGTTACATGGAACATACTACAGCTCAGTTACTAGTGACGTGTGGCAGTATAAAACTGAGAGAGAGAGATTGAGCTTCAACTGGTATAAATCAGCATAGCTTCACTGAACTGTACCCAAAAACACCAGCAGAGTAGCTGGCCTTGAAATTCTTGAATCTAAGATATAAAGAAAAAGGAGCTCGCAACGAATATGTGGCACTTCATCCAGCCATGCAGCAGTGGCTTAAGGTTTTCAGATTCATGTTCCGCTACAAGGCTGTCTTCCTTTTAATTAGCACTCCAGGAAAAAACACGTGGCTAGCATACAAGGAAGATGAATAATACTTGCTAGTCTAAGCCTTTTAAGGGATACAGCTTAACACACACACACACACGAAAACATCACAAAACTACAGGAAGCTCTATTGCAGTCTACATCCTTTAGAATTACTACCAGTAAGAACTCCCTGCGCTGCACTCCGTGTTCTATTTATCTGTTTGAGCAGGTAAAATATGTACACTCTATCAGGCAATTCACATAGAGATTTTAATAGCAGAATGTAATTCCTCAGCACAAAAAAAATAAAAGTGAAAAGTCTATGAATTATTACAAACCCACTCAATCTCTTCTGGCCATGCAGCAGTGCTCTGAGTTGTAAAGGCTTTTTTTCTTGTGGTTAAGTTACCATGGAAGATGAAATAGTCACACAGATGTACTGGTCAGTAGAAACTGTTATTGCTAGCTGTATACTGACTATAAATACATTTTTGTTCTGATTTATAACTTCTCTCTACTGTATAAAGAAAAAAAAGACCATAGAAATATGTTTGTTTTTAAACAACTTTTTGAGACGAAAAAGTTTTCTTTTTCCAAAATAATATTTTTGGATGTTAAACCTCTGTTGTGAAGATGCATCAGATAATTCGCCTGGCTGTTTGGAAAAAAAACTCATTTCTGTTACAGTGAAGTTATTTTCTGCTCCATGAATATCTCCCAACACATCTTGGCTCTAGACCATATTGTTCTGTGGTTTGTTATTTTGCTGTCTTCCTCAAGGATTACTGTATGGCTTGGAGTATAAACTAAATGCTGAACGAATTTCTTCCCAAAGCAAAGTCCATTTTCTGAATCTCTGAAGGACCTCCTGAACAAGCATGCAAGTTTATCTTTAAGTGGACAGTTTTTATGCTGGACAACAGAACGTTCCACATATAAGTGTAAGGAGGAAAGTGCAGAGTGGGAGAAGGAAGGATTATCTACTAGGTAGGGTCCTGGATTGAGACTCAGGAGACCTAGATTCAATGCCCAGCTCAGACACAGACTTACTGTGTGACATTAAGCTACTCATCTAATATACTTTCTGCCTCTGTTTCGCATACATAAAACAGAGATAATGCCCACAAGGATGCTGTGAGAATAAAATCCATTCATAGTTGTGAGACACTATGGTGATGAGGGCTATATAAGTGCCTAGGTAGATGGATAGATAGAGAATGAGAACACCACCGCGTAGCCACTGAGCCACTCACAGCTAGCATCTTGAGCAAAGACTAAGCTAAGCTCCTCATCAGCATGACAAAGATCACATGTAAGTCCACCTCCTCTCAGATACTCCTATTCTTTACTCACATGTTGTCTCTTTTTATCCTGTGAACTTGTAATACGCTGGGCAGAGAGACAGCTTGAGACTTACTGGTCTAGATGCTCTGCTGTGCCCAATATACACTGGTGTATACACTGGGAAGGGGTGCAAATGACTCAGTTGCCACGCCCAGGTCCTGGGGCCAGTTCTAACCTCGTGCAGAGCAGCCTTCATGAGCTACTGTAAAATATGCTATCTGACTATGATCCGCTCGGGGTCATTAACTCGTGGAAAATACCTGGGCAATAGTGCTCCACACACCCTCCTGCCTCCAACGCAAGGGATGGTACTCATGTGGAGTGTGCCACGGGAACCAGCTATGCCAGTTCTACATTCACTGGGAGACTGGGGAAATCTAGCAGCTTTGTGTGTCCTTCATGCAATCAGAACAGGGCAAAAGGGTCAGACCCTGGCAAAAAACCTGGCTCCCTACCTCTCAGTGCTTAGTCAAATGCCCAGTATTTACCACCTCCAGCTTCTACCTCCAATGAATGATACTACACTTGCACTGACTCACAACATTCTTATGCACCCTGCAGCACAAGGGCTTACAGAATCAGGGCTCTTTATGCCTGTCCTCCTTTCATTTCTCTCCATGTAAAATGGATGTTAACCATTCTAGGAAGCCCATCCAATTTAAAATAAGAAAAGCTAGACTCAGTCTCCTTTCCCTGAAACACAGAGGAGAGAACACGTTTCAAATCACATACCTTACAAGGATAAAAACTCAAGCTACCTGACACAGTTCAGTAACAGCAATGATACAAACAGAAGCCAGCCCATGGGAGGCCTGTGCTGATTTTACAAGGTACTCAAGTCACCATCAAACTTTGTGATGAGGATTGTGTGTAACAATTTCACCTTGTTTGATTGAAATATTTGCATTATAACTTGTTTGAGATTAAAAAAAGTATTAGGAACTTAATACTTCGCATTGGTTTTGGTCTGTGAATTTTTGAATCATCTAGAGAATATGAGCTCCTTGATGAAAAGTACTATTTTGTGTTATGAACCAGAAAATAATGGCCAATCAGACTATAGAAAGTGGTCTAAAGCATCCATCTTTAATCTTTTTGTGTAAGTGTTCTAGACACTGTAATTTCCAATAACAATAATGGAATAAATACCTCATTAACCCCTTTAAAGCTTCCAACACCATGACAATATCTAAATGAACTGTCAGTGGAACAGGCATTGTTCAGTAAGACAGTAGACCAGAAAGTTAATATTGAGCTATATCCTCAATGAGGTAACTGAAATGTATCCTCATTCTCAACAATCTGATGGATTATATATTGTCACTATCCTATAAGGAGAAATCTAAAGGGATCATAAATCACTTCACCTTTGCAACAAGAGATAAAAACAGCATTTACTGAACTTGGGAAGGAATGTTTGTTTAGACAGAGTTTAACTCTCAGAAAAGCCACTGCTTGAACTTCATATTTATGCATTTCTGATCCATAAACCTATTGATAGGACACTATACTAGTCATAAATTAGTATTCGGACAGACTAATACCCACTGCTGTACTGAATGTCATGGATATTTATTGAATGGGAAGTAAAAGTGTAATGTCGAGTTCGAACAGAATATTCACATAACAATAAAAAGTATAGATTTGGCTTTAGGGAACAATTCATGGTGCTTGAATGCATCAAAAAAGAAAGTAGGCAACTTCTTCAAAAATATGAAGAATTTAATTATTAAGAATGGTTAGATGGTGAAAGTGTCTAGATCAAAATCAAAGCCTGTGGGTGAAAACAAAGAAGGACTATATTATGCAAGACAATGGATATTCTATTGACTTGAACAACACAGTAATAAGCATTGCGGTAAAAGTACTATAAAAGTGAGTTGTGGGGGAAAGGAGCAAAAAGGAATTGTGCCTCGGCTTTGAATCTAGTCAAACATCTTCTTTGTAGGAACATAGCAGGAAGCATTATACCTCACCCATCATTCATGTAGCGTAGGATCTTGTAGTGCTCCAGAACACAGAGAATGGGCCAAATATTTCTCTCAGTTACATTGCTGCAATCACATTTGGGTAGGGTGACCAGTTGTGATGATTTTATAGGGACAGTCCCAATATTTGGGGGGTTTTCTTATATCGGCGCATATTATCCCCCACCCCCGTCTCGATTTTTCACACTTGCTGTCTGGTCACCCTACATTTGGGTGTCATTGCTACAACAGAGGAATTTGTCCCAGAATCTGCTGAATATCAGGATTTAATTTAAAATCATAATGCAATTCTCAAGCAGTTGCATGCAGATAAGACAGAGCAGAATATCAGACATGAGTTCCACCATGTAGATCTGAAGGAAGAATTTTGCCCTTTATAAAAACTTCAAATATGCATTATGTGAATGAAATACCAAACAGTTCTGAAAAAATACTACACTGAGATGTTTAGCCAAGAGGAGTAGGACAGCCAATTCTAGGTGGGAAAGAAGCATACAAGTTCTCTAGGTAGCTTTGCAAATCTCAGCCTTAAAAGCAATCCAACTGATTTTTCAGACACTAGTTGCTTGTATATTAGAATCATGCTCAATCCAAAGCAACAGTGGGTGGGATTTTCAAAAGCACCCAAGTGACTTAGGAGCACAAGTCCCATTAAAAATAAATGAGCTTCAGGTTTTGAGTGTCCAGCCTGAGACACCCTAAAGGGGCTTGATCTTCAAAGAGCAGATGTTCAAACACTTTGACAATCAAGCCCCACTTAAGGCGGCAGAAATTTAGGCACCCAAAACACAAGACACCCAAATCACTAGCACTTTTGAAAATATAGGCCATAGAAAACAACAAGAAGAAAAATACATGAAGGGCTACCCTGAGACAATAAATTCCAGCACTTGGAGGTCAACGCCATTTGAGCTGATTGCAAAGTTTGAACCCTGAACCTTCAATAAGAACCCCTCACAACTTGAGCTAATGGTCTAAGTCCCCTAGCTGGAAGCCAAAGCAGACTCATAAACCTTTGTGGCTCAGATAGACACGTAGCATACCCCGAATAATAGGTTACAAAGCACTTAAGGTGTGGAATGGCATCTCCACATCAGGAGTTCTGGGGTGCATGCTCCCACAGAGTGCAACTGTTACCCTGCTCTCAAAGAGGGTGCAGTGTGCTCTTCCCTCGACAGACAGACAGCTTGGTTGGGGCACAGGGTCATGACTCTGCCTCCCTCTCACACTCCCTGCCCTATGTGAGATGACTGGGGGGGCTAGTCAGGTGGAGTCTTTGAGCCCACAGTAGTATAAACAGATACAATTGGTATCTAGCTGCTATTTGTGCCTCTGAAACTCTCCTCCAATCTCCTCAGAGATCTCACTGGGGCAGTACAACTCTCATGGTCTCCTATGCAGGTCTAAGTCTACCAGGTACAATGTGACCCCAAAAGGTGGAAGTTTGTCCCTCATCACTACAGAATGGGGTTAGGAAGTTTTTTCTTTTACACATCTTAGAGGAATGTAACCATTTCAGACTTTAAAAATGATGGATCTCAAGAATGCAGATGCAAAGGTATTGTGAACAGCTGAGAATTCTTTTGTTTCTGATGTCTTGCAATACAACACCAACAAAACTGTCTCCCAACCAGCACATGAAATCTATGCAGAATCAATCTGGCAATTTTTTTTAAGGGAAAGGAAACACTTGACTGATTTGTAGTAGGAAATGAATTTCCCAAAATGTGAGATGAAGCAAAAAGGTGCTGGCTGGAATTAACTCTTTACATGTGTTATGACACCTGCTACAGGAAGATGCCTAACACAAAGCCAAAGAGGGGTAAGCAAACCAGTATGGAAAATAGAAGAGTGACCTCCCTCTTCTTCTGCACCCTTTGTCCATCTCTAAACTCAAACTTTTTTGAAGATTGACAACACAGAGGTACTTACCCCAAAAGCCTGGAGTCATATTTGCATTTAAGGCCTAATTCTGAGCTCAGTTACACCTGTGTAAATCAGAAGTAGTGTTACTCAGGAAGTTAATGCTCATGACAACCACTAATTCCGGTTAAACTGAATTTATATTTTACAGTGGAAAAAAAGAAACCCCAATATAAATTGCTGCTTACATTGGGGCTCAGTCCTGCAAGGTTCTCAGCACTCTGGTCCCAACTCTGCAAAGCACTGAATCACATAGTTAACTTTACATGCACATGCTTAGAGTTAAGCACGAGGTTACATGCCTTGCTGGATCTGGATCAGAACCAGAGTGCACAGCATCTTGCAGATCATTTTCACAATAAACAAATTTCATGCTCATAACAAGAAGCAGCACATAGCACTAACTAGAACTAGGCAGATAGGGCTCACAGAGGGCTCAAGGGGGATTTCAGTCATGTATAGGCTTTAGGCTAGCCCTCTACATGGAGAGGGATTTCACCTCTACTCCTAACCCTCATTATTCCATTTTTTGGTTCTCTTGAGTAGAGATGTCTGATTTGACTAATTTCCACCCACCCACCCACACAGTTATATGGTGATTTACTAGTGTGAAAAAAATTTAAATAGGGACTGATTAACGTATTTTAAAGTCACTGATTTATTCAACTAATTTAGCCTCTCTGTCATGGGGGGGACACTGGCCCTTTAAGAAGGAAGAGGCCAGTGCATCTGTGTCTGGTCAGCTGACCCCAGCTGAACTTCAGAGCGTGCACCTAGGCTCTCCTCCTCCTGGAAAGAGAGCTGGACGGTCAGAGTCTGAGAGAAATCAGACCTCCTACATATGGTGGAGAACATAGGCACTTTGACCAGCCCATGCCAGAGATCCCTTCAAGGAGTAAAGGCTGGCCTCACTCCATGGAAGATCAAGGATTAGAGATCTGTTCCCTTAAGGACTGTGTGAGGAATTTGGGAAACCTTTTCAGATGAATACAAACTTATATGGAATGTCTATCATGGAATGTGGGTGTAGGGAATAGTTTTGTTTTTTTCCGGTCTATGGAAAGTCTGGAGTTGGTATATTTATTTGGAGTCCACTTTTGTGTGAGGTCTCTAGAGGAAGGGTATTTTTGGAAGGCTGTCCCTACAGGTAGGTCACTTGGAGGGGAATGGAAATCCATTGGATCTTTACATGTTTGCTTTGGGAATTGGAGAATGCTTTCACTAGAAGGCTTTTGGAGAATGACTACACTGGTGTACATGAATAAATTATGCCCAGAGGCAGGCTTTGTATCAGACACTGAGAAACTACGTTCCTTTCATGGGTGGACAAAAAAAGGGAAACTGAGGATGGGTGCATCCATTGTGCCGCGGCCTGAAGCTGAGAGGTGCTCAACTAGAAGGCCACCTCTTTATACTCTCTCTTTCTGTTTGTATGAAATTCACTCTTCTGCTGAGGGGCTGCACAATGTCCATGCTCTGCTCAAGTCCCAGATATCATGAAGGGCAACAGCATACATCATTCAGAGAATTCTGTTGCCAGCACAGTGACATATAGAATAAAGTGTGCATAGCTAGACTGTCCATACAGTTAGCCTGAGCAAAACCACACTCATATTGCCATTACTGTTACTTCATCTTGTTTCTCTTCTCTATACACCTGCCTGTGTCTTTCATCCACTTGTTGAGCCTTGTCATTTACCAAGACTGTAAGCATCTTGGAACACCCTGGAGATGGCTGGGTTTTGTTAGGCACCCAACTCCCATTGAAATTCAAGGCCTATGAAATTCAATGGGAGTTGGGCTCCTAACTCCCACAGGTTCCTTTGGAAATCCCTGCTACATATTTGTACTGCACTTCGCACATTTGTACTGCACTTCGCACATCACAGGTATAAATAATATTTAATAATAAAAGTTGAAGAGGTCAGGGGTTTGTTATTGAAGTGGATGGGTGAGATTCTGTGGCCTGCATTGTGCAGGAGGTCAGACTAAATGATCATAATGGTCTCTTCTGACCTTAAAGTCTATGAGTCTATAAATGGGATAAAAAGGGAATTTTCCCTGAACTCACTCCTAAGTCTATTCTCTTCTCCATCAGTCCACACTAACGTTAACAGGAATTATGCATGTTCTTTGGACTCTGCTCCTACAAACAGGTGCCCAAGTGTGAAATTATGCAGGACTAGGCCCTTACATCTGCGCAAACTCCACCTAAATCAGTGGGACTCTGTTTAATGGTCCGTATCAGAGTATCTTTTCGCAGGGCTGGGACCATGGTTTGTAACGCAATAAGATGGGAACACTTCTTTAGACTTCGTTATTTGCTAGATATACTTTTTACCCAAATTCTGTGACCTGGTCAATAAGCAATTAGTATTTTATGACACATTGCAAGTGGTAGTGTTAATAGAGCTTTGTAAGTACATGCACACACGAGAGCTGAGGATAATTTTTATGACGCCAGAAGAACTGTGGGTAACAAACAGAAGTCAATTTTTATGATCACAATGATTGTATCCTCTCAATGCCTTCAGAAAATTGATACTAATTAACTGAATTGAGTAGGGCTAAGTACACTTGCTCACAGACTGGCTGGTATATCAAGTATTTGAGAATTTTTCAAAAGGGGAAAATGATTAAAATATTTTATCAAAAGAGAAATTGGTGGCCAATCAAAATATATAACATAAACTCCCAGTTTAAAGTACTTTAAAATCCTTTATCATCTTATAATTTCATAAATCATCAGTTTCCAAATTTATAATCTAAAACAAAAATATTTTAAAGAGAGTCTTTTATATATGAAAATGATAAAAAATGGATTTGTTTTTGCAATGACGCAAAGTACTTCCACTGAAAATTTCAAACTCTTATGATTTTAGTATTAGCCTTTATATAACCTCCATCTTGCCTCTCAGTCTTGCCCTCCAAACAAATGAGCTAACACTTCTCGCAGCAGTGTTATCATATTCCACTCTTTATTATTTCACTTGCTAAATGTTTTCTTTCCTAAGACATTCAAACTGATTTAATACCCTTCCTGCTTAGGCTCTGCCTTATGCACAGATGTACAAGACTTTTGCATCAATTTAAAGCGCAAGTGATAAATGGAATTTAATGATCTTTTTTGTACAGTTCTGTATAACACTAAACAATGGCCAATGCATTCATTCATAATCAGTTTTTTGCCTTGTTTTTAATTAGCTTCCTATCTGGAGGGGCGGTGTGAAAAATTGCGCCCTGGGCCTTAGTACATCTTTCTTTTATAGAATGTATGTACAACAAATAAAAAGCACATTTTAACCTACCTGCTACTATTACGTTAAATGTCATTGTTACTAAAGACTGGCAGCTCCGCTATCAAACACCCTCATTATTTTATTCTAGCTCTAGTTTTGGTATAGTCAATCAAATCACACTAGATTTATGTCAGATGCTAACAAAATACAGTATAAATAGAGCCATTGAGTACAATTCAGTGATTCTGTGTTTATTCAGCTCTAAGCTATGAAGCTAAAGTGGATACCATTTATAACCAAGACATGCATTCTTCATGGCCATAAGAGTTAGCAGGCCATAGCTAGAGCAGTTTTTAGCCTGAGAAAATATAAAGTGTTCCTGTGAGTGGACTCAATTTTTTTAAGTATACAAATTAATAACTTATATAAAGATAGAAAACAGTACCATGGCTATAGCTCAAATATTTTGATTGGGAAAGTTGTTTGATGGACCTAAAACAACCTTGTTTGCAATGGAGGCCTCAGTATTAACGGTCAGTGATTTTAGTAATTTCAAAAGGTGACTTTCTAGGGGAAGGATTTTAGGAGCATGGCTACATATACGAGGCTTCCATTCACGTGGACATTTGCACACCTTTACTACTTGCTCAGAAGAAAGCTTTGCATATCTGGGCCTTCAGCCTCCTCAAGCCAATTTTGTCCATGCAGAATTACTGAAGTCCTGTTTCACTTCAAGGATTTACAGATGGGCTGTGAAAATAGCAGCCTTACAATGTCAGGGGAGAGCCATTCACACAGAATTCTCTGCACATGTTCCTCACTTCCATATTCAACCATGATTTCTACCTCACCCAACCAAGAGCAGTGAGTATTGTACAGTGAAGGATTTAGTCTCTCTGGCAAGCCAGGCTTTGGCAAAACTAAAGGTTCAGTGAAACCTCAGGATTTTCTAGATGGGGAACCAACCAGACTATTTATTTTTAATCCAGAATCTAAGGTGACCAGATATCCTGATTTTATAGGGACAGTCCTGATTTTTGGAGACTTTTTCTTATATAGTCTCCTATTACCCCCTACCCCCATCCCAATTTTTCACACCTGCTGTCTGGTCACCCTACCGGAATCTCAGCTCTCCGAAGGCCTTACGATGTCAGTCTGCAGTGAAGTGCATGTAAGGGGTAAAGGTGAATGAAAAGCCCTTGTTGTAATTTTGCTCCATTGCATGCCTTCAGGTATACAAAAAACATGATGTTCAGGAAAAAGCAACGGATGTGATTTGAAAAATCAATGCAAATCACCAAACAAGTAGCCATCCTGCAAGAAAGGTCCCTATTCATGCTGTTAACATGCCCACAATGGGTAGGAGAATGCCTCTTGTCTTCGCACTTGATGATACTTTTCCGACTACCCATTTGGAAAGCCTGGTTGACATACTAGTGTCCAGCAGTCCCCGGAAAGGAATTCAGGCCTGGTGGTTAGATCTCACCTTTGTCTTGGGCCCCGAGAGCAGCCATAACACTGCCACAAGCATAGATGACCATATTAATTCAGATGTCACCCTATGGCTTTGCCAACCTGATTGTTTATATGGCTAAGGACATGGGCCAAACAGATGGAAAGTTATTGTTGCTACAGGCAGCACTGCGCTCCGGTACATATATGTGAATGCACTTTTTGCAGGGCAGCATATGCTGTGACTCACCCCTTGGTTCCTTTCACTTTAGCTCAGACCTTGCCCACTTGTTCCGGGTTTAGACTTCACAACCACAACTGGGGTACATGTGACATAGAATCATAGAGTATCAGGGTTGGAAGGGACCTCAGGAGGTCATCTAGTCCAACCCCCTGCTCAAACCAGGACCAACACCAACTAAATCATCCCAGCCAGGGTTTTGTCAAGCCTGACCTTAAAAACCTCTACTGACTACTGTATTGTACCACGTATGGCAGCCCGTGCATCACTGTGAAAATGGTTTGCTGGGCCAACATTGCTAACATCTGACAATTTTCCAGGTTTTAACATAGCAAAATGGCAGCTTCCATCTGAGCACTTAACAACCAATAAATTAAGCCTCACAACTACCTCAGGGGAGCATCAGCATGTTGACTAAGGGGAAAATGAGGCACAGAATGATTGAGGAAAGCGACTCAGCAAGCCAATGGTAGAAGCAGGGTTAGAGCTTGTGACTCCTACTCTTAGCTCTAACCATGAGGACATCCTCCTTTTTAACACGGCACAGCCCTTATGCATCCATGCACAGCATCAGCCTGGAGTTTCCGGAGAAGATCAAGCCTGACAATACATTCGGAGAATAAAAAATAATCCCCAGAATATAGATGCTTCCCTACAACAGCAATCTAAATGAGATTCACACCCTGTGGAAGTACATTACCCTTGATTAGCAGCCTTTTATTTTTAAATATTGACCACCGGGCTGTTAGTTTATTTAGACCTGTGACAATGAGCTCTCCTGCTTAATGACAGCTGAGTCTAGCAGGTGCCATTGGGCATATGAATAGGAATAAAGAGTATATTATGAGTAAGAGAAGAAGGCTGGAAAGGCGGGTGCTTTTGTTTTTATATATTTACTTTGCCGTGGATTGGCCTGTTAAAATAATGGCAACCCAGCGATTGAAATGATCCTAGGTCTCTGTCAGACAAATCACAGCTCAACTTATTTGCTTTCAGTTACATCAGAAAGTATGAATTCGCAACCTTGGCCTGAGCTCTTTTTATCGTACACTGACAGGGCAGGAATAATTCACCAGTTGAGCTAATCAAAGGTGAAAAGGGAGAATCAGTAAATGTCGTATCCTTTTGCCACTTTCATCAATCCGACTAACTGAATTTGAGCTAAAGCTTGGCAAATTTTCTGCAAAGGGAAATTAATATGTAACACATCTGAGGCCTGATGCAGGCCTGTAAAATTGGAAAGCCTGCGTTATATCAGAGGGTGATTGAGAGAGAGAGAGAGAGAGAGAGAGAATGTCCAAACTCAGGTAATCGGAAAGAAGCTTCTGTGTATCTCTCTGCTTTGATAGCACTCTGACCTACCAGACCAGCACCTGAGTAGAAATTCCTCTTCTTTCCAATTTTTCCCCATCAGGAATATATTCTATTGCCCATTTCTGTTGCCCACACATGATTGAATCAATTCAATTATGTTGGAAAAGTTGATACATATTTAGGCCATGAAGACACTCAGGATAGAAGGAGAGAAAAAGAGACAAAGAAATCTGTATATACTCAATAATAAGTTTCATTTGGAGAAGGTTTGAAAACAATTCTCTCTCGCATTTGTCCCTGTCAGATCACATTATTCACAAATGAAGTTTACAAAATATCAATTCAATTTCAATAAGAGAGCCTGAATCTCAACACACGAGGGCTGAATTTACCAAATCATAACACTTGAGGGGACCCTGGTGGCTTCCAAATATTTTCCAGTCAGAGGTAATCAAAAGCAGACCGCTGAATACTAATACATTCAATTTCACCCCTTTTGTTCGCATCTGTTCCCTTATAATACTATTTTCTACACTTCCAAATCACTGAGGATGGCAGTCTGGAAAAAAAAAAGGGTGGGGGCTATCATACAGCACAGACGGTTTCATGAAAAACACTCTCAAATATCTACAAGATCCTCCCTTTTTTAAATCAATTTGTTGATTAGTAAACCAGGGAGCAGTGGCGCAGAACACCAGAACGCCACCCAACATCACCCCCAATGGTCTTCTAATCACATTCTAAGCATAGCATATGTTTCCAAAACTAGCTGCTTGCATTAAAATTTGGTAACTAGACAACAAATGTCACTTCCTCCTCAAGTTATTGCAACAGTAAGGAGAGATACACTGCATACTAACAATAGGCCAAGTCCTATGAAATGCTGAGTTCTTTCATCTTGGTGGACATGACCCCATTATCAATGGAAAAAATCCCATTTACTTGAATGGGTGCTGGATCATGCCCCAGTTGAGTACAAGTCACATGCAACTCAGAACAATTTGCATTTCTATAGTGTCTGCTATCTTAGAACTTCCAACAGCTTTACAAATATAAATGAGGGCAGGGGACTGGACTCGATGACCTCTCAAGGTCCTTTCCAGTCCTAGAATCTATGAATCTATGAATTAAGCCTTATGGTATTCCAATGAAATCAGGGAAGATTATTATGCCCATTTTACAAGTGGAACTCAGAGGCACACTGCAGCTAAGTGATTATGTACACACTTAAGCATGGTGTTCAATATTTTGCTGTCTTTCAAGGGTAGGAGCAAGCTGCAGATTCCATTTCCAGGTTCTGCAGGAGAGTCTGTTTCAAAGCTGTGGCATGTTTAGTTACAGAAAAGCAATCACTAATCCACAACCCAATAGTGTCCATCTTGGAATTTGGACATGGTATGTTTGCAGGGAAATTCCCTATCTACAGGCAAAAGGAGGAGATGTTTCTGGAAAGGTTGGTTAAAAAAAATATTTCACCTGTTTGAAGGTATTCAGGGGGTTTGGAAAGTTAGAATAAGTCCCGGGGGGAGGATTAAAGGGCAGAGTGCAGGGGAGGTGGTCAAACATACAAAAAAATATGGGGAATACATAATGGTGCATAAAAGGTTCATCAACATGAGTTGGAGAGTACCACATTACTCTGAGTTATACAGGTTATCTCACATCTGCACTGATAAACTTTTATACCATGCAACAGTATCACGTGTCTGGGGGTATGCCAGAAAAATTGTATTAGGAATATTTTTAAAATGTTGTTATTGGTACTATGGTTTTTCATTTCTCTGCCTGTAAAGCCCGGTGTCTTCATTATCATGAGTCTAACTGTTCAGAGTGGAGAAGTAACTATGAAAAACCTCTAAAAATAAACTTAAAATTGCATTTCTGTACATAAAAAATATCATCAGTTTGAAGTTTATCATCTGAGAAGCTACCAGAGCTAGAAGTGTAGGGTCCCAAAGGGATGTTAGCTTCCACCTCCTCTCCCATTTCTAGCTCCACAGCTTCCTGAGATACTGGACTTTAAATCTGTGCCATATTTCCATATGGGAAAACCTGTCACTAGGCCAGGACTGAATCTTGCGAGCCTTGGATAGATGCAATTTAGGAAGAAATTTCACATTTTGAAGTAAAGGAGGAAACATGTCTATGGCAGTCTGAGTTGTTGCGGTTTTTTGTGGGTCTCTGCTTGTTGGTATGGAAGGGTTTGAAATATTAGAAAGGCCCAAAAGAGATGGATTAGTGGTCAAGTAATGCAGTCATAGGGTTTTGATCAGGGGTTCTCAAACTGAATGTCAGGACCCCTCAGGGGATCACAAGGTTATTACATAGGAGGTTGCATGCTGTCAGCCTCCACCCCAAACCGTGCTTTTCCTCCAGCATTTAAAATGGTGTTAAATATATTAAAAAGTGTTTTAATTTATTAGGGGTGTGAAAGGGTCACTAGTACAAAAGTTTGAGAACCACTGGTTTTGATAATAGCACAGGCATAGCTGTAATTTGCCTGGGTACCAGCTCTACATATATCTGTAAATATAGATGATACACACATACACTAAGCTTCAGTTTAATTAATGGATCAAGTCCCAGCTACCTTAGACAGCCAATCTCCATTGGCAAGCTGCCAGTACAGTTGTGCGCCTCTGGGACAATGCAATTCTGCAAAGCCAGAACACACAACGCAAGAGCAGAGCACAAAAGCATCCTCAGTTGAGGCAAACTGGCTCCGACAGACTTCTAGAGGACAAATTCAGGGTCTAGCCTTTAGAAAACATTGAAAACCTTCTTGTTTGGTCACTTTTCCCCTCCATATTCCGAACAACATTCATTACATCAGTTGCCTCCTCTCTTTTCCACCAAAAGAGAGATGCTAACCCAAGCAAAGCTTTCACTAACCCAAAAAAGAGGAGCCAGAGATTCCACGAAGTCAATAAGGAATGTCACTATTTTATGAAGAAAGCACTCAGACTCTATGGGGGTGAGTGGCCATATAAAACTCCCAAGATAAATAGACATATGCTTGTATGTATACATATGCAATGGTTAAAGTAGATTTAAACACTGTGGCAACCAAAGAGGAGGCAGCGCTGTAGAGGAAACTGGCCTGGGAAAGGAGGAAGACCTTTCTTCTGTTTGCCCTTACTTTAGCCTCCTATTTAGACATCTGTGTGTGTGCATTGTTATCTACATCTGCATACATACACGTGCAAGCACATCCTGTATGTACACAGTGGTAAGTATAATCAATGACTCACAAGACTTGAAAACAAATGTCATTTATGACTATGGGATGCTGCTGAAAAATATGGCGCAAATTGCTTAGCATGAAATTTTACTTTTACTCTCATTCCATTATAATACCACTGCACAGTTCTTCCCCTCCCTGACTTTTTTCTGGCTTTAGATGGAATGATAGAGAGCATATTAACGTCATGCTGTTATAAAAATGGCTTTATGCTTTGGAAATTATGCCAAGACAAAACCAAATAGCTCAACTTAATTTTCCAACATTTACAGGTTACTGTGAACTATCAAACCAATACTTGCAAAAAAAATTATATTAAAATGGTGGTTAATATCACAATTTACAAACCATACCCTTTTAAAACACGGCAATTGTTGTTCTTAGCTCTATGGAGGCCATAGACTGTGCAGACAACAATTAAGGAATACAAAGTTTTCTTTATATATTAATAGGGTGAAAATGTGTAATTGGAAAAGAAAGTGAAGACTCTCTACAAAAGGATTTTGCACAGACATATGCCTTAATGGATTGCTATTATCAGTCTCACCACATAAACTAACAAGAGTGCTTGCAGTCTATCCCTTTTTTTTTTAGTATCTTTAGAAATGGGAGAAAATAAGCATTTAATGGTATTTTGAGAACATTTAAATCTCCTCATTATATTCTAAAATTGATCCCAGCATTTCTGCCTCACGCAATGAACGGTTACGTTGATTTTGTGAACTGCTAGGCCTAGATCCTGTGGGAACTCAAGAGAGAGACAGAATGAGCTTTCGGTCATTCCACTATCTCAGCTCATTGCAGGTCCCCTGAACAGTCTAGTGATAAAAAAACAATCAGATGATTCTTGAGGAGAAGAAAAATATTTTACACTAAAGGTATGAAACCCTCCTTGGAGCAACGAGTCTAAAGCCACAATGCCACACATTCTCAAAGTTAACGAGCAGGTCGGATCACAGGGACACAGTGCTTCCCTACTGTATTGCAGTGGCTGTTCTTCCATTGGGATGCCTAAGACACTATCATGCTCACAGATGTGAGAACACACAGGTAAAATACATGCATTACCTTTCAAACACTTTGTGTTGTTTGAAGTGGAAGTATCACAAGGCAATTTTTTTCTTTAGAAACAGCTCTTTGCCTTGTAAATTTGTTTTTAGAAAAAAAACATTTGAAATTGGCTTCAGGTTTGTAAAAATGTATTTTTACTAAGTCTAAATTTGGAAAAACAAATGAACAAAACCTCAAGGAAACAGAAAAAGAAAGGAGAACATAGGACCAGGAACAAGTCAAGAGAAAACAGAAACCCTCTTTGCGCGCTGACTGTTCGCTTTGAATTTGCCTTGTTGGAAGCCAAGGAAAACCCCCAACCTGCACAGGGACAGTAGTTAGATAAGAAAAAGATTATGAAGCATTTATTCACCTAAATCCCTTGAACTAACTGAGGATTCGGATCAGTGCTGAAAGACAGGGGGAAAACTGTAGAGCCTTAGAGAAGTTATTGGTTTGAGTTCATTCTCATAATCTTTTTTTTAAAAGGATGTTAATTCTATACATTGAAAAATATCCCACAACTCCAAACCTGTCCATTGTGATCCTATACCTGAATCGAATTCTTAAAATGTTCTATTTTTTAAAAAAACCCACAATGGTTTTCTGCAGCAAATTCAGAGTGGATAAATCTTTATCTATTCAAGAGCACAGAATGGTCAGAGTGTATTTCACTTTGGGGCAATCTTAGAAATATATGCAGAGAGATACTGAAAGAATGCAAAGATTTGCCTTTCTAAAGATTTGGGAATATAAATTTCAAGTAACATTTTTCCATAGCTACTGATCATCTACGTACTTCACCTGTATCAAGTTAGCAACTTAAAGGATGAACCTGGTCTCCAGTCCATAAAATATGCAAAAATGTAACAAGACTGTTTCATTGTTTAAACATGAAAGTGTATCGATTCGATCTATATATAAAATTGACTTGAGTAACTGCATGATACTATGAGGGTGACCTTTTTCCTACCTTCTCTTTATATCCCCATTGTTTGTTATGCTTGTTGCCTGTTGCTTTTTGTTTTATACTAAATCTTTAATCCTGCAAACAGTTAGGCATGCATTTGAATAGTCCCAATGACACTAATGGGACTAATTCTGTGTGTAAAGTTAAGCATGCGTGTGCTTTAACTAAAATTCTTCATACCTAACAATATGTGGAGGGGCTCAATTTACAGAACATGGCTTGGGCTGGACCTCACTTTATCTATATTTTCTTTACATATCTCTCTTCTTTCACATTTTTTCCCCTAGAAAGATCACCAATAAAAGATTGTAGAGACATTTAATGCAAATACAGTTGAATTAGTCATTGCATGTTGCATTGAAAGCCAGGAAGGCCATTGGATTTCCCAGTGTTTAAACAGTCATTTTCTGTTGCTCTTTTTGCCTCAGACCTTGTCTACCCTGCAGTTTTGTCAATGCAAATTAACCTGACAATCAAAAACCGCTATAATTACATCACTTGTGCATGTCCACACTTGATGCTCTAGCACTGACAATGAGAGTAGTGCACCGTGGATAGCTATCCCTGTGCTACTCACCACCACCTGCTGCCAGGAGTCGTGGGAAGGTGAACTGGATTGCAGTGCATCGTTGCTTTGGGCTCCACATCCGACAATGCTACTCTTTCCATCCCAACATTCCATAGACTTCCGACTGCATTTTGCAGCATTTTTCAACAGCCCCTGTTTACTGTGCACCCACCATCTCTGTCTGAAAGGATGGACCCCATACTGCTTTCTATCATTGTGGTCACTGTTATGAACACATTACGGATGGTCATGCAGTATATCACGATCTCCCAATATGAACAGGAATCAGAGTTTCCTGACCTACCGTGTGCCATGAAAAGGAATACTAGATTACTTTTGGCATTCACAGAGCAGCTGAACATGGTGGACCATCACTTTTGGGCTCAGGAAACAAGCACTGAGTAGTGTGACCACATCATTATGCAGGTCTGGGATGATGAACAGTGGCTGCAGAACTTCCATATGTGGAAAGCCACCTTCTAAGAACTGTGTGCGGTGCTCACCCCAGCATTATGGCACAAGGACACTAGAATGAGAGCTTCCTTCTTGGTGGAGAAGAGCAATTGCTGTGTGGAATCTGGTGACTACCAGTCAGTGGCAAATTAGTTTGGAGTCAGGAAATTGACTGTTGGGGCTGTGTTAATGCAGGTGCGCAAGGCCATTAATTGCATCCAGCTGCAAAGGACTGTGACTTATGGCAATGTGTGTGAAATAGTGGATGGCTTTACAGTAATGGGATTCCCGAATTGCGGAGTGGTGATAGATGGCATGCATATTCCAATTTTGGCCCTGAACCATCTTGCGATGGAATACATCAGTAGAAAGGGGTAATTCTCTATGGTATTGCAGGTGCTTGTGGATCACTGTGGGCATTTCACTGACGCACCTTCCCAGATGCATCTTCAGGAACACTGGCCTGTATAAAAAGATCCAAGCAGGGAACTTCTTTCCAGACCAGAACCTTATAGTGGGGGATGCTGAAATGCCCACAGTGATCCTGGCATCCAGCTGTTTATAGAAGAGGAAGGTCTTTGGTACAGCACCAGAGTGACAGCTTGCCTCCCTCACCTTCTGGTATGCTGCCTCACCTCCTTTATCTTCACACAGCACTGCCATGTGTCCCATTTATAGCCCTTATAGAACAAGCCACGAGAAGTCTTCCCATAGGTACTGAAGTTCCTACGGCTGGGATTGCACAGGCTGGGACTGGAGGCTGGGACTGCACAGCCTCCTCTCCCCAGTATGCCAGTAGGTCCAATGACTCAGGTGTGCTCCACGCAGGAGAGCGCTTGCCGTGTGGAGCCACCATGGTCAGCTGAGAAGATACAATGTGAGCTCTCCATGCTGAGCAAACAGGAAGTGGAATTTCAAAAAAATCCCTTTTAATGGGGAGGGGCCAATGCCTGTGTTCCCAGCTACAGGGCAGCAGAGTTCAAACTGCTAACCAGAGTGCTCAGGATGGGCATTGTGGGACACCTCCTGGAGCCCATTTACAGTAACATAACCAAACACAGTGTTTACACTGAGGGTATGTCTACACTATAGGATTATTCCAATTTTACATAAACCGGTTTTGTAAAACAGATTGTATAAAGTCGAGTGCACGTGGCCACACAAAGCACAATAATTCGGCGGTGTGCGTCCATGTACCGAGGCTAGCATTGATTTCTGGAGCGTTGCACTGTGGGTAGCTATCCCATAGCTATCCCATAGTTCCCCACAGTCTTCCCCACCCATTGGAATTCTAGGTGAGATCCCAATGCATGATGGTGCAAAAACAGTGTTGCAAGTGATTCTGGGTAAATGTCGTCACTCATTCCTTTCCTCCGTGAAAGCAACGGCAGACAAGCATTTCGTGTCCTTTTTCCTGGATTGCCCTGGCAGACACCATAGCATGCAGCCATGGAGCCCGTTTGCCTTTGTCACTGTCACCATATGTGTACGTGGATGCCACTGACAGAGGCGGTACTGCAGTCTACACAGCAGCATTCATTTGCCATTGCAAGGTAGCAGAGACGCGTTACAGTCGTTCTGTACTGTCTGCTGTGCCATTGTAAATTGGCGATGAGATGACGGTTATCAGTCATTCTGTACCGTCTGCCTGCTGTCATGGATGCTCCTGGCTGGCCTTTACTGAGGTCAGCCAGGGACGCAAAGACAAAATGGGAATGACTCCCCAAGTCAATCTCTCCTTTATGGTTTTATCTAAAAATAGAGTCTGTCCTGCCTAGAATGAGGCAGTCTACTAGAGAACCAGTGTATCAGAGAACCAGAAAGCACAGCCGCTCGTGTCAGATCTAGCAGAAATGATGAGCTGCATGCCATTCTAGGGGGTGCCCCTGCAACAACCCACTCGTTGCTTCCCTCCTCCTTCCAACCTTCCTGGGCTACCGTGGCAGTGTCCCCCGATTTGTGTGATGAAGTAATAAAGAATTCAGGAATAAAGAACACTGAGATTTTAATGAAATAAAATGAGGGGGAGGCAGCCTCCAGCTGCTATGATAGTCCAGGCAGGAAATTAAATGGTGGGAGGAGAGGAGCCCAGCATCCACTGTTTTGATAGTCCAGGCAGTACAGAATCTTTCTTTAGACATGAAAGGGGGGGCTGATGGAACTCAGCCCCCAGTTGCTATTGATGAGGACGGTTACAGCCGTTTCTGTACCATCTACCGGGAATGACCGCGGAGTCATTCTATTTTTTACCCAGGCGCCCCAGCCGACCTCACCTGAGGCCAGCCAGGAGCACTCACAGGATGATGAGGACAGCTATTCAGTCCTTTGATGGTACCATCTGCTCCGGGGAAGGGAGGGGAGAGGATGCTGCTATTCATTGCCGCAGCACGCATCTCACAGCAGCATGCAGTAGACATAGGGTGAATAAAAAAAGTCAAGAAATGATTTTCCCTTTTCTTTCAGAGGGGAGGTAAGGGGGGTAAATTGACGACATATACCTGAAAAAACCCAGACAATGTGTTGACCCAGGCATTGGGAGCTCAGCCCAGAGAATGCAAATGCTTTTCGGAGATGCGGGGACTGTAGGATAGCTGGAGTCCTCAGTCCCCCCTCCTCCCTCATGAGCGTCCATTTGATTCTTTGGCTTTCCGTTACGCTTGTCACACAGCACTGTGCTGTGGCTCCTGTCTATCATAGCCTGGAGATTTTTTCAAATGCTTTCTCATTTCATCTTCTGTAACGGAGCTCTGATAGAACAGATTTGTCTCCCATACAGCGATCAGATCCAGTATCTCCCGTACGGCCATGCTGGAGCTCTTTTTGGATTGAGACTGATCGCCACCCTGATCAGAGCTGCACGCTGGGCAAACAGGAAATGAAATTCAAAAGTTCGCGGGGCTTTTCCTGTTTACCTGGCCAGTGCATCCGAGTTCAGATTGCTGTCCAGAGCAGTCACAATGGTGCACTGTGGTACTGCCCGGAGGCCAATACCGTCGATTTGCAGCCACACTAACTCTAATCCAATATGGTAATATCGATTTCAGTGCTACTTCTCTCATCGGGGAGGAGTACAGAAACCGGTTTAAAGAGCCCTTTATATCAATATAAAGGGCCTCGTTGTGTGGACGGGTGCAGCGTTAAATCAGTTTAAAGCTGCTAAAATCGGTTTAAACGCATAGTGTAGACCAGGCCTGACACTTTGTTGATATAACTTTGCCGCAAAAAGCTCTATGCCTCTCATCAAGGTGGTTTTATTTTGTTGGCAAAGCAGGAGAGTTTTGTTGGCAGAAGAAACATTGTAGTGTGTACACCTCCACTGTTTTGTGGATGAAACCTGACTTCTGTCAACAAAACTGTGTAGTGTAGAGAAGACTGTAATTAATTTTGAAATCTTTATGTCCAAGGATAGTAACTGGTACTCTGTTCTCTTGATATACAGATCTTAGAAAGAAAGGATGTTATAAAATGATATAATCATAATGGGATTTAAAGTTATTCTAGGCAAAGCTGTAGTAACATATACTAAGTTCCTGGCAGTTTCATTTACCAGTGGAAAATCACATAACTACAAAGAATACACTGGGGAAAAATAAATACTCCTCAAAAAAAAGATCTTCCCATTAACCTCACAAAAATTATTAGAAGTAAACTTTTCTTTTTGTGCAGGAAGGGAAGGTAATGGGGTGTTCTGTTAATTACACTGGAGATTTTGTAAAGCCAGACAAAATGAAAATAAATATAATAAATGCCAATAATAAAAAAGGGCCTTATCCTCTTTTATACAGTGGCAATGGGAAGGACTCTTGACATGAGCATGAATAAGGCCACTTTTAAACTACCGGAGTGTTGAAAAGGAGCCTTAGTGTAAACAAGAATCAGAAGCAATAGTGTTCCAGTGCATTAAAGGAGAAATTTTGCCCCCTCCCTACACAAAACACAAAGGCACTTGAGTTGTCAGCCCCGGAGGGTGCTAATGGAGGAGTGTTTTCCTGCTATGGACCTTCATTTTAGGAACTCACCTCTCCATCTGAAATATCCTCAATTAGTTAACCAGAGCATGCTGCAAAGACCATGCTCAAACCTATACACTGTTGGGCATATTACATATTCATGTCTAATTTGTTCTCTACTATTACTCCTAGGTGCATTTCAGGATTAGCACTGTTTTTCAGGTTTCTACATCCAACGAGTATACATGTTTTAGATATTTTTCCCTCTTAAGTTGGCTTTCATTTTTCAAGGCTGTATCTCATTTGTTTGCATCACAATTCTAATCTCTCCAGGTTTCCTTATTATATACATTGGTCCTCCCCAGTTTTTGCAACTGATCACAACTTAGTTTACTGCATTTTCTGGATCATTAAAGATATTTAATAAAGCCCCAGTTCAGAGAAATTTCCCTATTCAGGACAGCACCTAAGCATTAGTTTAAGTTCCAGTGAAGTCAATGAGACTTAATCACCTGCTTAAAGGTATACATGTACTTCTGTGCTTTCATTAATTAGGTTCTATGTCGGGTCCTAACACTGAGCTGTGTGGCAGCCCACTAGACAACTCCTCACATTATGATCTACATCCACTTATTATGTTTAGTTTGTTCTTTCAGCATTTTTTATGCACGGACAGTGTTCATTTCAAGCCAATTTGAATTCTTTCTGAGTATGATTTTGTTAGACTCTGTATCAAATGATTCACTAAACTACAAATATCTAATGTTTCCTGTTTTCGCTTCATCCAGTAAAACCCTAATCTCACAAAGATTTATTCATGTGCTTAATTTTACACATATGACTAGTTTCATTTACTTCACTGGGACGACGAATACAAGCAAAGTTAAATATGTGCATAAGCCATTGCAACATTGGGGCATAATTTTGTAATGGCAGTCATTTGCTTGGCAACATTTATTTTTATAAATCCATGCTGCTCTCCACTCATGGTCCCATTATCCTCTAAATATTTAGTAATAATTTCCCCCCTTACTCTATGACCTATTATTTTACTAGAGGTGTAGATTAGATGCTTTCCAGATGGCAACAACCAGGATCATTCTTCTCTCTTTTTTGAAAACTGGTATTACATTTGGTTTTCTGCAGTCATCTGGCATCTGCAAAGTTTTCCAAGACTTTTAAAAAATAATGGTACGTTTTATATACGTTAACTTTTTAACTCCCTTATTACTATAAAATGCATATCATCCTAGCTTGGGGCTAGATTCTGCCACTTGACTTACTATGAGTAGTGTCTTAGTACACAAATACAGTAGTACTCCTGTTTTATGTGTTGGGGATCTGATGAGTTCATAAGCTCCAACAGTTCATAAAAGTGAAGATCTCAAAATTACGGTAGCTACAGTGCATAAGTTGCACTATGGTACACTGAATTGCTTTCTTCCTCTCCTTCAAACCACTGAAAAGTGATTTCCAATGCACATTGCAATGTGAAGGGATATCGACTTGTTCTTCATCAACATCTCTTTTGTTATGTGATTTATTTTTTCTGTATCAAAAAATGGTTTGAAAAACTGGTTCTTAAAACTAGCTGTTCATAAAGTCAAGATTCTACTAGAGTCACATTGACCTCTGTCTGGCCCAAAATAAGCTGTATTTGTTCAGATATATTCAATTATTCTTTACTGCTCTTTATCAATATCTCTTTATACCTGATCTTCCTTATTTTCTAGTTTTCCAAACTTCTCTATTTATTCTACTTGTTGAATGCTGATTTTTAATAGTTCAGTATCTCAGCTATTTTAATCTGGGATAACCCAACACAACTCTCATTTGCATGTAAAGTATGGTCAATGTGAATTGATCAAAACCAAATTAACAGCAATTGGTTCCAATATTTTCCCTGTTTACACATTAGCTGCTACCTTTAACATATAGATATATTGAATTCAGCTTAGCAACCTGAGCATGAATGCTTTGGCCTTTAAAGAGAAACTTATCTGTAATTAAAATCATGCACAAGTTTTAGTGGGAGTCTGTTTACTACCTAGAAAGAAAGCTGATTTAAAAAATGAATAGATTTCAGCACAGTGGTTGCTGCACTTTAATTCCTAATTAAATCCCCTAAAATTATGGGAGAGTCACTTTACCAAGAATCAGATCATATAAACATTCTATCTAGTTCTGGGTGGATTTTGAAAAAATAGAAAGACCCAAAACTTTATTGGATTCCTTCTTTAAAAAATACCATGGCAAACTGGCAAGTTAGCATAGCTGTAGTCATTACAGTGGATTTTTTGCAAACATTATATAGTTGTTTCAATATGTACTTGCAAATATGGGGTATAAATCATTTGGTACCATATTTAAACGACAAGTAATAAGGACTTTAAAATAAAAACCAAAAAACATATATGGTAGCTGCTATAAGGAAATGATTTATACTATGTTATATAGTGAATTTCTTACGATAATTTAGAATGGTAATTGCTATGGTTTCACTATACTGTTTAATTGCTGCAGTACATTGATATATATATATATACACTAAGGAAGACACTGCAATAACTGTTGTGGTTATATAATAGTATTTGCATAATCTGCACTGTAGTTTATTCTTATAACAGATAATGTGGTATACTCGGGAATCAAATAGTTTCTCACCGTATTGATTGCAATTAAGAACACAAATATGAATACAAAGATAAGGCTTTTCTCAAGGTCTACATCACAGAACATTCACAAAATTAAAGGTTATGTCATTACTGTGCTTGTGCTTCTCGGAAAGTAATTATGAAAACAGAGCTGATGAGATTTCCCAGGGCACAACTATAAAATTGATATCTGAATTCTTTCAAAAGAAGCTGCATTTTTAGGGCCAAATTTTGCTCACAGGCTCTGTCCAACTGCTATGAAGTCAAGGCATTCGCTTTGGTATAACTAAGAACAGGACTCATCCCACTGATATTAATTTATTAACATAGCTCTCAGCCACATCCCCTCCATTTGTGGTCTCATTAGCTATCACAGCCTAATCTGGGTGGGACCAGTCAATACTACATGGGAGATCTCTACAGAAAACCTGTGGGAAGTGATTTTGGTAATTCACTAGGTTGCATTGTTCTTCCTCAGCCAGTACTGAATAAAGCTGGTTGAAAGAAATGGCTTTTGATTAAATTGACTTTTTTGCAGAAAGATTTCCATTTTAATTGAAAAATTTCAGGTTTGCATAAAAAAAAAACAACCCTGAAAAAAGCAGAGAGCCCTGATCTCAGCTAGGGCCTCCAGGCACTACTGTAATACAAACAACAACAGTGAAGTGACTCGCCTAAGAGCAGGTCATTGGCCGAGCCAGAAACAGATTCCAGATCTCCTGACTCCCATTCCAATGCCTATCCACTGGGCCAAGGGAGAGAACATGGTAACATGGTGTGGTAAGAGCTCTTATCAGCATGGATTCAGAATAGAGCACATTCCTCATGAATAGTGATGCCACAGTGAATTATGCACTCATCACAAATGCGTGCCAGAATGCGCAGTACCCAGAACACACCATTATATATTCTGTATATGCCAAATAAATTTCAGAAAAACTAGCCACACAGAATCCCAACTAGTCAACCATTGTTTTTCTAGTAACACCCTTGACTACAAAGGGAACCAAAGATACCCAGCTCTGAAAAATCAAGCCACTTTTATCTTTCCAGCAAGCTGGAAGAAACTATAAAAGAGTGGAAGTGACATCATGACTTGGCCTCACTCCCCGACAACTTAAAACCTGGAAAGAGGTTTGGAGGACAAAGACTTTGAACTGGTGAGGGTGGTCCCAGACTGAAAGGCAGTTCCAGTCTGTGTATTGAAGATCTGTAACCTGGTTTGTACCATCAGTCAGGATGAGACACTGTTCAGTTTGAATCCTGTTTAGTTTACAGAACTCAGACTGCAAATTTACTTTTATTTCTTAGGTAACCAGTTTTGATCTCTACACTTGCTACTTACAATCACTTAAAATCTAGCTTTCTGTAGTTAATAAATCTGTTTTATATTTTACCTAAAACAGTGTGTTTTGGTTGAAGTGCTTGGAAAAGCTCAGCTCAGTTTACAAAGGCTAGTGTGTATCTTAGAATCATAGAATATCAGGGTTGGAAGGGACTTCAAGAGGTCATCTAGTCCAACGCCCTGCTCAAAGCAGGACCAATCCCCAACCAAATCATCCCAGCCAGGGCTTTGGCAAGCCTGACCTTAAAAACCTCTATAAGGAAGGAGATTCCACTCACCTCCCTAAGGTTAACCCTCATTCCACGTGCTTCACCACGCCTCCTAGTTGAAAAAGTTTTTCCCTAATATCCACCTAAACCTCCCCCACTGCAACTTGAGACCATTACTCCTTGTTCTGTCCATCAGGTACCACTGAGAACAGTCTAGATCCATCCTCTTTGGAACCCCTTTCAGGTAGTTGAAAGCAGCTATCAAATCCCCCCCTCATTCTTCTCTTCTGCAGACTAAACAATCCCAGTTTCCCTCAGCCTCTCCTCAATAAGTCATGTGCTCCAGCCCCCTAATCATTTTTGTTGCCCTCCGCTGGACTCTTTCCAATTTTTCCACATCCTTCTTGTAGTGTGGGCTCAAAACTGGACACAGTACTCCAGATCCAGATGAGGCCTCACCAATGCTGAATAGAGGGGAATGATCATGTCCCTCAATCTGTTGGCAATGCCCTACTTATACAGCCCAAAATGCTGTTAGCCTTCTTGGCAACAAGGGCACATTTTTGACTCATATCCAGCTTCTCGTTCACTGTAACCCCTAAGTCCTTCTCTGCAGAACTGCTCCCTAGCCGCTCGGTCCCTAGTCTGTAGCGGTGCATGGGATTTTCCTGTCCTAAGTGGAGGACTCTGCACTTGTCCTTGCTGAACCTCATCAGATTTCTTTTGGCCCAATCCACTATTTTGTCTAGGTCCCTCTGTATCCTATCCCTACCCTCCAGCATATCTACCACTCCTCCCAGTTTAGTGTAATCTGCAAACTTGCTTAGAGTGCAATCCACACCATCCTCCAAATCATTAATGAAGATATTGAACAAAACCGGTCCCAGAACCGACCCTTGGGGCACTCCACTTGATATCGGTTGCCAACTAGACATGGAGCCATTAATCACTACCTGTTGAGCCCGAATATCCAGCCAGTTTTCTACCTACCAGTTGTTGTAGGGGAGGGGAAGATGGTGGTTTTAGCAGCTGAACAGGGAGCTGTGACGGCATCTGACCTCTGAAGATGGGCGGAAGGCAATTTGGGGTAAGCACATTCATTGGCTGTTGCTGCTAAAATGATCAGATGTGAAATTGCTGATAATGCTGACATTTAAACCATCAGTTTAGGCACATCTTTATATCATAAAACATACAAGCACAGTATTATGCTACGTTGGGATATATAATAACCTGAACCTATCTATCTATAGCCCATCTCTTTTTCTCACAGTATAAAGATATTGAACAAAACCAGCCCCAGGACCAACCCTTGGGCCCTCCGCTTGATACCGGCTGCCAACTAGACATGGAGCCATTGATCACCACCTGTTGAGCCTGATGATATAGCCAGCTTTCTATCCACTTTATTGTCCATTCATCCAGCCCAAACTTCTTTTTGGCAAGAAGACTGTGGGAGACTGTATCAGAAGCTTTGCTAAAGTCAGGGAATAACACGTCTACCACTTTCCCCTTATCCACAGAGCCACGTTGAGGGAGAAACAGACTGGGTAATGAACTTACATTGGTAAGGCTTCTGACCAGGGCAAGACGGTACAGTTCTGGGGTGCGAGACGGGGATACTGGCGGTAAATGGCTGGAGCCTCTCTATTGTTGGTTCATGAGTGGCTGGGGAAAGCATTCATGTAATTTAGTTGGGTGTGTCCCTGCCTGTGTGTAAGTGCAGTACCTGCCAAAGGTGTGTAGCTTGCCAGCAGCATCACAGAGTGAGAGAGATACCCCAAGTTGGTGGGATAGAGGGTTCAGCGGTCCCACAGTCCAGGTTGTATTGCAGGAACCCCATCACAAGTACCTAAATATGGATTTCATTGGCTAAATTTAGCCACCTAGTTTGAAAATTTGGATCTGAGTGCAAGTGTTACACACCTACACGAGAAGCACCGCTAAGTAAGTGAGCAGCTATAGGTTGTATTACTGGTGTCTTTTTGCTCTGGCAACAAAGTGAAAAATTTAGGAAATGCTTGTCGATGAAATGGCTCCTTCTCAGTATTTTGTGGGGCATACATAAATTACAGGCGTCACACAGTTTCCAGCAGTAAGTAAGGAGACAATTAAGCAGACCAGTGTGAATAATATTTTTTTAGAAAAATCTTTCTCTGTGAATATTTTCCCAAATAAAAGGAATGAGGAGTATGCTTTCTTAGGATTGATGGTGTGCTGCTGTTCATCATTTATACATATTCAGATAACACCACATATCTGAAAACTTGAAGTTTCACAAATTTTACTTCAGATTGTCTGAAATTTTGTACTCTGCCTTATTGATTTTTCTTTTGTTCAAAAGGTGTCAGTCATCCAATGAAGGAGCAGAAACAATACTATGGGACACAGATGACCAATCACACACAGTGAATACTAATTCGTCAAAGTAAATAACCTATAGGCTGAAAGGTATTTGGCAGATACTTAATACTAGCATTGAATCCCTGATTGAGAAGGCACTAAATTCAGACTGGGCAGGATTTGAAATGAATAGTTCAGCCAGCTCTAATACTACTGCAGAAATTTGTTAAGACAACTCACCATGAGAGTAACTCCTGCTTCAATTTGTAGACTTCTGTAGTTTCAAGAAACAATTGATGGCGGGGGCACTAGTGGATGATAAATATAGCAGGCAATTAGTGTGATTGGTTGTGATCATGACCTTTCACAAATGTGGCTTCTCTGTCATTTTCTAAAATATTGTTTTAGAGGGTAGTGACAGAGGTAAAAAACAAACAAACAAAACCCCAAATACCGAAGAAATGTCACTCTGTCTCCCTAGATGAGCCAGATTAAAAATTTGAAGAAAAACATGGCTCGGATGAGAGAGATTCTTAGTTCTGAATATGTACCTGAAAAATTAGAATTAGATGTTGAGATTATTCAAGTAATCAAACCACGGGATTATTTTCACAATAGTTTACAGCATATTAGTTATATGCTGTAGACTTAGTGTTGCAGAACTGGCTTGTTAGAATAGGGGACTGATGAATTTTCTACCTGACACTGCTACTCACACAATCTTTGCCTTTAGGCTGCAAATCCCAGCATGTGAGGTAAGTTAATATTATTTTCCCCACTTTGCAGCTGGTTCAGTGGAGTCTCCAAGAACCTTTTAAATAAAATATAGGGACAATGTAATTTTTCTTATTTTTAAGATTAAATAGATTTTTTTTTTAATCAAAGGAATATTTGCAACCCAGATACCGTGGCAACATTGCACTTGTGGATGAGCACTGGGAAATGAAACTAGCTTGATTACTCTATCGTGTACAGCACTACTGTCCTCCCAGTCACTCCAGCCCATGACCTGCTTAACATCTTTGATCTGGCTTGTTCACTGAACCCACTTCTTCAAGCAACATCTAAAAATTGTCACTTTTTCTTCCACACCACCTCTAAACTCCAGCTCTTCCTCTCCATCCACTCAGCCAAAACTCTCTTCCAAGCCTTCGTCATCTCACATCTTGACTACTGCAACCTTTTCTCTGCTGGTCTTGACTACTGCAACCTGTTCCTCTCCAATCTGTTCAGACTGCTGCTGCTGCTAAGATAATCTTTTCAGCCTGTCTCTCTGACCACATCAACCACCATCCTGAGTCCCTCCTTTGGCTCCCCCTTCATCAAAACACAAGTTTCTTGTCTTTACCTCTCAGGCCCCTCATAAGTTACCCCCACTCTAACTAGCTGATCTAGTAACCTACTGCCATATTGACCTTTGCCTTTGCTCGCCGCCTTTACTGCCCACCACTCTGCTTCTCTCCAACACAGCCATGCCTTCTCCCATATTTACCCATACGCAGGAGAAAAATACACTGATAAAATTCCAAATAGCCACTATCTTACCTTCCTTCAAATCCTGAGTGTTTCTTATCCTCACAGCCACAAAAAATAACAAACAAACAAAAAAACCCCCACACAAATAAGGAGAAAATAGATGAAGCTAAAAAATACCAAAAAAGGGAATGAATCCTGCATTGTTCACCCTTCTAAGTCTGTCTTTGGTGTGTAAGTTCATGCTATCTGCGGAGGCTGACACTTTCAAAGGGACTTAGGCATCAATTCCCACTTGCATACAATGGGAAATGAGTGCCTAATTCCCTAAGACCATGTCTCCATTAGGACTGTTTTGCTGGCATAGCTATACCGGCGTATATACTGGCAAAGCACTCAGTGTGGATGTAATTTATATTGGCAAAACTGTGCTTCCACAGTATAGCTCATTCCACTGTCCCTAAAAGAAACAAGTTTTACCAGTGAAGTTTTGCCAGCGTGACCACTGCCTGCTCGGCATGGCACTCTGTCCCCCTCTAGCCGTGGCTAGGCCAGCTAGATATTGATGAGCCTGCTACAATCTTTGCTAACAGAGATGTGTCTTTTAGCTCAGGCAGTAGAGGCTCATACATTAAGCTCAAGAGGTCCTAGGTTTGATCTCCAGTGATGACAACCAGGTCGGCATTATACCAGTATAACTGCATCTAAACTAGAGACTTCTGCTGGCTCAGTTAAGTCAGTCAGGGATCACACTTTTTCACATCATTGACCAACAAAACTATAGTGGCAGAAGTCTAGGGTAGACATAGCCTTGAAAATCCCAGACATGGGCTCTTGTAATTTACAATGTGCAGGCAGACTTCCATGGATCCACAGAGCTCCATGGATTTCAGTGAAGCTTCCTAGGAGAATAGCAGTCTGCCTGCATGTTGTAAGTTTGCTGGATCAGGAGCGTCACTTGTATTTTCATTGTGGTAGAGACCTGTGTTCCTACTTGCCTGTACACCCGTGGCACTAGCAACACAAATAATAATCATAATTATACAACATGTCACCAAAAGTGGGTTAATCACTCAGATGCCATAGTAATGGGAGCTAACATAGTCCAGAGAGAAACAGAGGCCAGGTCTATCCTGTAGTAATGTCAGTAAAAAAATAAAAATAAAAATAAAAAATATGCCAGCAAAATCCCTCTGTAGATACAGTTACACCAGCAAAAAAGTACCTTTGCTCATATTGCTTATTTTATTGGGTGAACTGATACAAGCTATGCCAGAAAGAAGCACTCTTTTACTCTTTTAGGTGGGGTTCCCAATATATTATACCTACATAGCTCTACTGGCAATCCCTTCTAGTGTAGGCACAACTTATATCTGATATACCTGTATCAGTACATAAGCAAATTCTCTCTCTCTGGTCTAGTCTACACTAAAGACCAAGTGATCCACTGTTGGAAAAGCACCGGCAGTGAAGCGTCTATTGTCACCAGCTCAGTCAAGGTAATGGAGGATCTGACACACAGAACTACTCACAGTGACTGCATCATTCCCAAGTTATAACTTGGAACATGAGACATTTAAAAACCTTTACAAACTGACATTTCCCAATGATAAGAGATTCTTCTTTGGTATGAACACAGAGACCACATCAGAAGAACACTTTTAAAAAAAACCCTCATGTCTCAGATTGAAACTTTATTATATGTATCTTTTTATAGGGAGGGATTTATCATTGTTTACCACTGTATTGTAAATTAGTTAATATGTTGTTACAACTCCAGCAGAGTCTTTTGTTTAAAGAGGTGAAACTGGATTTTGAAAACTAAATATTTCTAGTGCATTTTTGTGGGCAACCTATTTTATTGGACTTTAAATAGCAGTTATCTGCATACTCTAGACTCAGTCTGTGATTGACAATAGTTGATGTTGCCATAGAATTCATTGTACAGGAGTAAACACCACAGCAATTCTTATTCCTGTGTATATTAAATGCACCAATAATCTCATGTGACTGAGGGGGAAGAGATGGAAAATTAGAACAAAAATGTAAAATTAGGATTAAATAAGAAAAAGGGTAAAGAAAGTTGGCAAGTTAGGCAGATGGGAAGAGTTGCCAGGAAATGGCAGTCATTGCTGAGACAGGCAAACTTCATAGATTCAGTTCCATTTGCTTCAAAAAAAGAATTACCTGAACCTCTTTGGAAGGATCATGAAATCAGGTTTTCCTGTGAGATTTCCAATACTTCCTATTCTGGCAGGGCTATAGGTACCGAAATAATGTCTTGCAGTATTTTGGTACATCTGCATCTGCTCCTGGCCAAACCCAAAAAGTGCGCCAGTGAGTGAAGACATAATGTAAGAAGAAGTTAACTGCAATTTTTTGAACTTCAAAAAGACTTGAGTTTGCTTCAATGTCTGTCCTGGGAAAAGGTTTAGTTTACATTGTATTTCCAGCAACACATCCTTAGCAAAGACAATGGACTAAATTCTGCTCTCAGATACACTGCTGTGAATCTGGAATAATGTCACTGACTCCTGGAGTCACTCCAGCATTACACTGATGTAAATGGGAACAAAATTTTGCCTGTTGTGTATGCTGACTATGAAGTTCCACACCATTTGTACATACACAACTCTATAGCGTTCCCTGTTTAACCACAGGAAGTACTGCAAAATAACACTGAGGAGTATTCACTTGAATTCTGAATAGCTGCTTGGTTTTGTTGTCTGGGAACATTAATAGCAAAGGGTTTTTGCTTTTAGTTCACACAAATATTTGGGGAAATGGCCATTTGCCATAGAAATAACCATATGCTGACCACAAAGTTATTTTTATACACATGCAGGTATGCAGTATTCACAAGGGACGTTCTCACTCATCGTCAACAGATTAGGGAGCAGAAATAACGCCAATGCAACTTAATTGGCCCATCACACAACACAAAATAGCAAACACAGAATAAAGAACAGCAGAAAATGAAGTTGAAGTGAAGACAATGCAAGTGACCTAATAGGCTGCAGTATTTCTGCCCAAAGATATTTGTTAGATATTTACAAATAATTCATTGAATAGACAAACAGCTAACTTTATCATAAAATTATGGCTACAAGTAGTTTGCCCACCTCTAAACACTGCCATGATCTTGTGCATCTGTGTCTGAAAACATACCATCCTGGTAAACCATCTCTCACATTTATGTTAGAATAAATAGCAACAATATGTTCTTTCATATTTATTCCATCATATTTTCCTGCCAGAGTAACTGTGCACTTGAAAAACTATACTAAATACCTCATCTCCCACTGAAATACAGCTACATCTGAAACAGACAGGTACTTAGCAGCACACAGACACATTACAAAAGAGTTTGGAAACAGAAAGCAAAGAGGAATCACCCAGACTGGAACAGCAGAGGGAATTTAGATAGGCACAATGTACTTACCCAAAAATTTTGCCAGAAACTCTGGTCCCTTCTACCCCTCCACCAGCACAAAAAGTTCTGTGAGTCCTTTAATAGTCAGAAGTCATTTTGCATCTCCTCTGAGAAAATATAAATATTTGGATGTCACTAACAAGCTCACTGGAAGCATGTTCCAAGTGCCATTTAGAGGTGGAATATGGATTTCTCTCTCTTAGCACCTAACACTCTTTAATTTATCCTCATCTCACCCTCTATCAGGTAAGGAAATGCTATTTTCTCCATTTCACATCTCTATGTGACCTCCATAGATCTTACAAAGGCTTTTGACCT
This sequence comes from Chelonoidis abingdonii, assembly GCF_003597395.2. Lineage (NCBI taxonomy): Eukaryota > Metazoa > Chordata > Testudines > Testudinidae > Chelonoidis > Chelonoidis abingdonii. The sequence continues at coordinate 130,016,709 of NC_133773.1, forward strand.
ACTCAGCAAAAAAGGTCTTTTCCAACTGCTAGACAGACCTGGTTGCTCCCCATTCTCCTCAGTCTGTTTTGATCTTTCCATGATGGCATGAAGTCTACAGCTCAGTATGACAGTGATCAATCTGAAAGCTTTGAAATTTGCAATGGTGTCAAACAGGGATGTATTCTGGCACCGACACTCTTCGACATATTCCTCTCTCTGCTGCTTCATCATGCTTCTCATCTAGCACCAAAGGCGTACATCTCCATACAAGATCAGATGGAAAACTCTAATATTGTTTTTCCTCCTATATGTGCAAATTCAAACATCTGCTGATAGAATCTCTTTTCAGCAATGATGCAGTGCTCGTCACAGACATTGAAGAGGAGCTCCAGCAACTTTGCAATAGCTTTCCTGTAGTTTGTGATGAATTTGGACTAATCATCAGTCTAAAGAAGACCATGATTAAGGTTCAAGGTGCATTGACTGAACCAGAAATTTTAATAGCTATTCCCTCCTTAGAAGTTGTGCACATGTTCTGCTATCTAGGATTAAGTGTGTTGGATAACTTATCTCTAGATGACTAGATGAATTCTTGCATTGGAAATGCAGGTAGTTACCACATTCAGCCAACTGACCAAGCCCATGTGGGATAACAAATAACTAACACTGATCACCAAGATATAGGTCTACCAGACGTGTGTTCTGAGCCCAGCGTTGGACCACCTACAATAGGCACAAGAGAAGGCTAAACACCTCCCACACCCTCTGTCTTCACTGTATTTTAAATTTCAAATACGAAACCGAAGCTCCTGACATTGAAATAACTGAAAAAGCACAATTGCGAAATCTGATCACTGTTCTCAGACACAGACATCTCTCTTGTGTACGTCATCTGCACCAGATGGATGGACACATTCCAAAGGATCTTCATGGAAAACTTGCAGATCCTCCAAAGCCACTGGGCTGATCTACACTCAGGTTCAAGAACATTTGCAAGAGCGACTGAAACTTTCAGCATTCACACCACAAACTGGGAAGATGCAGGCCACATTGAGGACTGCTCTGCACCAGGGAGTCAAAGAGGCTGAAGAGAGGTAGATGAGGAAGAGGAAAGTGCAGCAGGCCTCAAGAACAAACAGTACACCAGGCTTATCCTCTGGCCCTGTGCCTTATGCCTTACTTTATCTGTGGCACTGACTCACTTGAAAATTGGATATTTTCTCTACATGTAATGCTGCAGCATGATACATTAACTGAACTGCTTTGGTGCTTACACCATTGTCTTTTGAGATGGATGGTTGCCATTTCAGAGATGAAGCACTGAGTTACAGAAAGACTAAGTGACTTATCCAAGGTCACACAAGAAGTCTGTGGCAGAGAACTGAATGCAGGTCTCTCAAGTCCTAGGCAAGCATGTAACAACTGAACCATCTTTCCTCTCTGGAATGAAAGTGAGAGGTGAGTCTTTTTTGAATAATAGAGGGAGTCGATATCAAATATGAGGATATTCACACTTCAGGGTGGGGGGGAAATCAACAGTTCTTTTGTTTTAACCTTTGTTATGATCTGGAAGCTTAATCCAGCATTCTCAGTCTCCAAAATGAATAGAGTAAATTGATATGTCATACAGCTAACAAAATGAGGAGTGTTATGAAGTGCAGGCTGTGTAACTAGACCACATTCAGTACACATCGTATTGTTCCCACCTATTACCAGAGCCTGAATATGTCAAATATGAACCATTCCACAATCTGCATGCTCATTTATATTACCTTTATGTGAAACTTAAGGAATAAAAAATGTTCCATTTCCCCTTCAAATGTAACACTGTATTAGACACCCCCAATAGTTATCTTGGCTAGAATACACATAGGGCCATGTTCATTAAAGGAAAAACGGACATTTATCTATTTGGTCTTTGAGCATGAAAATTAGACTAAAACTGAGTGAAACTTTTTGAATGGAACATGAAGCTTAATGAAGCTTCCTGGGGTTCACAATAAGCCTGTGACTCTGGGCAGGTTTGTCTAAAATGCTCACATATTTCATGTGAACTTGAACTGTATTTCATGTAAATCTGCGTTAAAGCTTCCAGCTGATCTAGGCCAGGTCATGGTTCCATTTAAAAAACATCATGGTTCTGCAAGGTTTCAATCCAAATTTAGACACAAGGTGGGGGCTTTGGGTGAGTGTTGCTCTGCGTTTCCAAAAAGCCAGACTCAGCGCAAAACTTCAGGGATGTACTTCACCTGAATGAAAATAAAAATGGTTGGGCATGGAATTCCCAAATGGGAAGCGAAGCCATTAGGTTTTGCACACACTAACAACGCTATCATGGAAATCTATATTTACTTTGTTATGGCCCCCTACCCACAAAGACTTCAGTATTCAAGACCAGGCCCTTGACTTCCTATCTGACTCTCTTGTTTCTCTACCCATACAATTTCTGTCCCCCACCACAGTCACTAAACTCAGCTATAACTTCCATATTGCTAAGCCTAAGGGTATGTCTACACTACGAAATTAGGTCACATTTATAGACATTGATTTTTCAGAAATTGATTTTATACAGTCAATTATGTGTGTCCCCACTTAAGACCATTAAGACCATTAACTCGGCAGAGTGCATCCACAGTACCGAGGCTAGCGTCGACTTCCGGAGCATTGCACTGTGGTAACTATCCCACAGTTCCCACAGTCTCCATCACCCATTGGAATTCTGGGTTGAGATCCCAATGCCTGATGGGTCAAAAACATTGTCACGGGTGGTTCTGGGTACATGTTGTCAGCCCTTCCATCCCTCCATGAAAGCAATGGCAAACAATCATTTCTTGCCTTTTTCCCTGGGTTAACCATGCAGACGACATACCACAGCAAGCATGGAATCTGCTCAGCTCACCGTCACCATACATCTCCTGGGTGCTGGCAGACAAGGGACTGCATAGCTACACAGCAGCAGGTTATTGCCTTTTGGCAGCAGACGGTGCATTACGATTGGTAGCCATCATCTCCTGGGGGTGCTCTCTTAGCCGACCTCGGTGGGGTCGGTCGGGGCGCCTGGACATAAATGAGAGTGACTCCAGGTCGTTCTCTTTTTAAGTTTCATCTCCTGGAGATTCAGTCCTGCCTGAAGTCGTATTGCACCATCTTCTGGCGAGCAGCCGGGAGACGACAATGGCTAGCAATCGTACTGCATCGTCTTCTGGCAAGCAGCCAGGAAATGATGATGGCTAGCAGTTGTACTGCATCATCTGCTGCCAGACTAAGATGTATAAGAGAGATGGAGTGAATCAAAACAAGAAAGAGATCAGATGTGTTTTGTATTCATTTGCTCCCCACTCCCTCCCTCCATGAAACCAACGTCCAACAATCATTTTGGTGAGGTCTGTCAGGGCACCTTGAAAACTTTAATGGAGATTCAGTCTTGTTTGGAATGGTGGGGGGAGTGATAGCTCAGTGGTTTGAGCATTGGCTTGCTAAACCCAGGGTTTTGAGTTCAGTCCTTGAAGGGGCCATTGTGTGTGTGTCTCCTTGATGCAAACCCATCTCCTCTGTTGATTTTAATTCCCTGTAAACCATGTCATCAGTTGACACTGCTGCGGGTCCCTGTTATAGCCTCTAACCTTCATGCCCTTGGAGATGTTTTCAAATGTTTGGGCATTTCATCTTTTGGAACGGAGTTGTGATAGCACGGACTCATCTCCCCATACACCGATCAGATCCTGTACCTCCCGTTCAGTCCATGCTGGAGCTCTTTTGCAATTCTGGGACTCCATCATGGTCACCTCTGCTGATGAGATCTGCACTCACCTACAGATTGTCACGCTGGCCAAACAGGAAATGAGATTCAAAAGTTTGCGGGCCTTTCCCTGTCTACCTGGCCAGTACACCTGAGTTGAAAGCGCTGTCCAGAGCAGTTACAATGGAGCACTCTGGGAGAGCTCCCAGAGGTCAATACCATCGAATTACATCCACATTACCCCAAATTCAACCCGGCACGGTCAATTTCAGCGCTAATCCCCTCGTCAGGGGAGAAGTACAGAAATCAATTTCAAGAGCCCTTTAAGTCGAAAAAACAGCTTCGTCGTGTGGACGGGTGCAGGATTAGATCGATGTAAAGCTGCTAAATATGACCTAAACTCACAGTGTAGACCACGGCTAAGACTGCTTCTCTATTCTCATCCTTCTAGAACTAGCCATGGCTTCCAGCACAGCATATCGCTCCTTTTCCAGGACTCTCTCTTTTTAGGTTTTCATAATATGGGGCTCAATATCGCCGATGACATCTTCCCTTCTCCCACTTTCTGTCGGATTCCCACAGAGTTCTTGCATTTCACCTCTCCTCTTTTTCTTCTACACCTCCTCCCTACAGGATGAACTCATCTGCTTCCATGTTATCAGCTACCATCTTTATCCTGATAATTCTCAGATTAGGATGGCCAGGTGCCCAGTTTTCAACCAGAAAGTCCAATCGAAAAGGGGACTTGACAGTGTCCGGTCAGCTCTACCTACTGAACACCCAAAGTCCAGTTACTGAAAGCAGGGGAAGCGGGGAGGCACTGGGTCATCACCTGGGCCAGCCGCTACTCAGCCAGGGCCGCCTTCTATCTGTGTCGGATGGCTGCAGCTCCCAGCCCCAGCTCCATGGGGGAGTCCCTCCTGACCTAGGAGGGGGGGCAAGAGGAGGAGAGGGGAAAAGCAGCAAGTGTCAAAGGATGGGGGGAAGAGGAGTGGACATGGGGCAGGATCTGTGGGGGAAGAGGTGGGGCGGGGTTTTAGAGGAAAGAGACGGGGCAGGGGAAGTCCCGGCACTCCTGCTGGAGTGTCCAGTTTTTAAATATTATCCAGTTGGCAACCCTATCTCAGATATACCTCTCTGACATAGACTTCTTCCCCTCTGCTCTCTCATAGGCCCGGCTGCCTCCTTCAGCCAACCCAACCCAAACTCAACATGGTGAAAATTGAACATCTTGTTTTCCCTTCTTGCTACTCTCCACTCTAGCTCCTCTCTGTCACTGTCTAGCTATTGATGAACAGTCCAGTATTTTTCCCATCACTCAAACACAAAACATACTGTCATTTTCAGCTCGTTTCTGCTACTGTCCCATATCCAGGCTGCTGACAACTCTAGTTAGTTTTTCCTTTCAAACATACCAATATGCAGGGGCAGCAGGTTTTTATTATTTTTTGGTGGTGTCCAGAATGGGTCCAAGTCCTGCCCCCCTCCCCACGATCTTGTAAGCCGATCTATATTTTTCAAAATAATGTAAAATGGACTGGAAAGAGTAAGCGTTTAACAGTTTCCCTATATTTCACAATGTCAGGGGCATCAGGGGGGGAGGGGAATGACAGCTCTGGTTGGGGATGAGGGCTCTGGGGTGTGGGAGGGGCTCAGGGCTAGGGCCGGGGGTGAGGGCCAAAGAGGAGGACTCCCCCCAACCCTCTCCCCACTGGCAGCAGTGAGCTCCAGGGGAGGGGGCCCCCCAAACCCCAGGCAGCGCACACACCCCACACCACGGTCCCTGCATGTGCTCCTAGGGCCCCTCTCAGATCCAGGAAGCCCCCTCGCCTCCCCTGATGTGGGTGCCAGAGGTGGGGCTTGCCATCACGTGTGCGCCTCCTTCCCTCCTCAGGCAGCAGCAGAGACACCACCTCATCCTGCTGCCGGCACCGCTGCCTTTTGTAAGTAGTGGTGACAGCAGCCGGCGAGAGAGCACAGCACGGAGCCGCAGGGCAGCCACCTGCTGCCCACGGCACAGGCAGGGACGCTCGGGGGAAGGCATATGGGGGGCTGCAAGTGGGGCCAGGGGATGGTCCAGGGGAGGCATGCAGGGTGGCAGGCGGGACTGGGGGAGAGACCTGGCCTTGAACATTCATGGAGCCAGGCCCCGGGCCCTGAATATTGCTGGAGCACAGGCATCATGGACCCATATAACTCACCAATATATGTGCCCTTTCTTCTCCAACTCTATTGCCAAAATACTTGTCCATACCCTGGTCATTTCGTGCCTTTTTGTCCTCCTTTCCTCTCATCTGATTCCCCTGTAGACCACTGAAAAAATGCTGCTCCTAAAATCCTCCGTTTCACTCATTGGTTGCTCTCTGTCACTCCCTCTTCAAATTTCTTCACTGGCTGCCATATCAAACTCAAGCTCCTTGTCCTTACCAATAGGGATGTACCCAACTACACTCCGATCTTTGCTTCAACACAGATTTATTTCTTCACAGCACCTTTTGCTATGCCCAAACAGGCATGCTAGCTACTTCTCTTCTTTCCTTATTTTATACCTTCTTCTATGCATGACTTTCTATGTGCAATGTCTCCTTCTTCAGCATGGAACACCTGTCTCTCTCTGAATGCAAACCCTTCCTTAAACCATTCATCTTCCCTGGAGCTTTTCAAGACTAGTAAACGACCAAAAACCAGTAAAAAATATCCACCCTTCCCCACCTCTGCGTTAAGGTTTTCCACTGGTTAACCTTGAGGTAATTAAGGTTTTCCAGTGTTATTTGTTTCTGAACTATCCTGTCTGCCTAAAGTGGTAGGGACCGTGTCTTCCTCACTTTTCAGTACTGAGCACACAAACAAAGATATTTCTAGGTTCAAATCCCAATGATTTGCTTTCTTCTGTTTCTATCCACATTGCTTTGCATCTTATGAGTTGCATTTCAATTCGAATACTTCAGATCAACCCAAAAATTGAAAGCAAAACTCACTGGAGTCTGTTAATCTGTTTTTTTATTATGAACACAGGAAATTACCGTTTGCAATACTGGACTATACAGTGGTCTGTCTAGTCCAGTATTCTGTTGCTGACACTGACTAGTACCAGCTGTTTCAGTGAAAAGAACAATATACCCTGCAAGAGGTAGCTGTCAGCTAACATGCCCCCAAGGAACATCTCTTCTAACCCCCATTGGTTTGAGGTTGGTTTATGCCATGAAAAAATGGCAGCTAGAATCCCTTCCAAAACTCTGGATTTTTTGGAACCCTGTTATCACGGGGGATATTGTTGTTACCCATATAAATGTTCAATTCTTAGCCTCAGTCAATGAGTTCCACAGGCTAATTGCGTGTGTTGTGTGAAAAAGTATTCTCTTATCAGTTTTAAATTTGCTGCCTTTCCATTCTCAAGTATCCGTGGCACCTTGAGCTTTTATTGGGGCCTGTAGGTATTACAACAATACAATTAAATAATAATGACATTTCTTTTGTTTTATAATGTTATTGGGCAAAAGCCTTCCACTTTCCATGGTTCAATATGAAGCCATAGATCAGGCTCTCTTGTTAATTGGCCCAGATCCATGAATGTTAGCAAAGCTTTTGAAAAACCTGAAAGGTCATTTCCGTAAAGTTTCACATAGCTCTGCCTATGACACCCACAGCTGATTAGTACATTGAGAAACAACAGATCTCTTACTTTTGCTGAAAGTAAAAGTTCCCGGAACAGTTCTTTGCAGAAAAATCACCAATCCTCTAAAAACGAAACACACAGCACTAAATTAAACTTTGTCATTAAATGATATTGACAAGTCTGTAACTATGATCAATTTTTAAAGTTGGCACCAAAAATCTCCCTCTTGTTCCCTTTGTTTATTGCCAGCTGTTACATATGCTCCTGCTCACAACTGCAATCTCCTTAGATCCAGAAGTCCCCTGATTTGAGCAGAATCTTTACAGTATTTAGAAAATTTATTCTGAGTAGTGATCTGACATTGGATGCAGTGAGGAGTGAGAATGTGCAAAGGTAGCCCCTCTGAAACATTTCAAGCAGGCTTTTAAGAAGCTATCCAATAAGGAAGATTAAACATTAGCTGATTACCGACAAGTAATTAACAATGTCAACGAAACACAGAAACTGAATTAATAATAATTATATCATCAACATGATGATCATCTTGTAGAGAATCCCAGGGAAGAGGAGAGGTTAATTACTCACTGCTAGCAGAACAGTACCAAGTCGACCGCAACCATGCCTCTGGATGGTGTTAACTGCCAGCCAGATAATTAATTAACATCATAATTGTAATGCAGGCAGCATGAAAATATTGAAATATTACACCATTTCCATTCTATTACCTATCCAAGACATTCTATAACTTAGAGCTGGAAGTACAAAGCTCTTTGGGGGCCTGATTTCTCTCTGGTGTAGCTCTGATTTTACCTTCACATTCTACCAGTGTGCTATACCAATTTCTACACTCTAGTGGCCTGAGCGAAGGAGAGGGAGCCGGGAATTCCTGGGTTTTAACCCCAGTTTAATCCCAAGCATAATGTCTGTACTGTTTACTCATTCAGTAACTACACTACCAGCTGGCATTTAACTCATTACTTTGTCAAGCACTTTAGGATGCAGTGAGTATGACAGCACTATACTTGCCATTCTGTTTTGCATCAGGCCTTGTTCTGGCACACATCTGATATGCCCCTGGACAACAGACAAACCGACAGTACAAAACATACATACTGAGCAATAGTAACAAATACAGTAGAATCTCAGCGTTATGAACACCAGCATTATGAACTGACCAGTCAAACCCACGCCTCATTTGGAACCACAAGTGCACAATCAGGCAGTAGCAGAGACCACCACCACCCCGCCCAAAAAAGGCAAATATTGTACAAGACTGTGTTAAACGTAAACTACTAAAAAATAAAGGGAAAGTCACATTTTTCTTCTGCATAATAAAGTTTCGAGGCCGTACTAAATCAACTTCCAAAAGTTTACAACTGAACAATCATAATGTTTTGTTCAGAGTTACAAACAACGTCCATTCTTGATCCATTTGTAACGCTGACATTCTACTGTAGTGGTTCTGATTCTGATCTCATTTACGCCATTGTAAAGCAGGAATAACCCCACTGAATCCTTTGGAGTTATTCCAGCATATAAAGAGTGTACATTAAAACAGAATTGGGTCCCTTACAATTTGTGCAGCCACTTGACACATTTGTATAACAACTGGGTTCCAACTCTGCTATTCTTACATAGAGTACTCACACATACGAGTTAGAGAGACTCGCCAGATTTATAACCCTTCAGTGGGAGTGAAAAATACAGAATCAGACCCATAAATGCCCTTTCTATCATTTCTGGTGGTCCAGTTTCTTCTTATTTCACTGCCATTTAGTATGAATAATTATCATCATCACTGATTACTATTCTTTTAGTACTGTAGCACCCAAAGACTCCACTCTGGAAATTGGGGACCCATTGTGCTTTGTGTTACTTACTAGCCAAGGAAGTTACTTCAGTACAAGGAACACAAAGAGATGTTGTATTTTATGGCAAAACATAGCCAGGAAATAAAATAATAAAAATGAGGAATTGCAGCCCTGAATGTTGCCTCCTATGCAGAGATAGTCATGACAAAGACGACGTTTCATATTCAAAAACATTTTATAGACACTAACTATTTAAACCTCAAAACAACCGTGTGAGGTCAGTATCTATCATTCCACATGATAAAGAAGAAAATGAAGCAGCAGATGGCTAAGGGCTTGTCTAAACAAAATAGTTTCACCAGCAAAAGTTCTGCTAGCCTACTCCTACCAATGTATCTATTTCAGCAGAGACCTGAAACACTTTTGGTTGCATTTGGCAGTGCAGTGTGTCCCCTCAGCATCAGGTTGTATTAGCAAAAGATGTGTAACATCGTGGGTAGGCATCCACATGACCCCTTCACTCATTTACAGCATGCTATCTTGTGGGAAATCTTTGCACTGTATTGTGGAATGACAGCTCTGCTCACAGGGAATTATCCCAAATTCCCACAATTCTATTTCAAACTATAATCCACACCCTCTCTCATTTCATTTTTTACAATTCCCACAGTTCTCTCTGGTACATCCCAAAGTCTACTCTTTTCTTTTTGTTCCAATAGTTAATTACTCTGACTGCTAAAATTTTGCACCCTATTTCCAGTCTGAATCTGTTTATCTGTTACACTAAAGAACTCATTAGGAAATATTTATTTTTTTGTAGGAACTTATAGATTGTGATCAAGTCACCCCTTAGCTTTCTCTGTGTTAAGATAAATAGATTGAGCTCCTTGGGTCTATCCCTATATGACATGTTTTCTAATCCTTTAATAACTCCTGTGGCCCCTCACTGAACCCTCCCCAATTTATCAGCATCCTTCTTCGATTATGGACATCAGAACTGGAGTCGGTATTCCAGCAGCAGATGCAACCTAGGATCACATTAGCCCTTTTGATCACAGTGTCATACTGGGAATTTGTGTTCGGCTGATTATCACCCTGACCCCAAATCTTTTTCAGAGTCGCTGCTTCCCAGGATAAAGTCCCCATCTTGTAAGTAAGACCTACATTCTTTGTTCCCAGATGTATATATTTACATTTAGCCCCATTTAGCTTACCAAGCAATCTTGATCTTTCTGTATTAGTGACCTGTCCTCTTCATTATTTACCACTCCTCCAACACACACATCTCCTATCTTTGTCTTTTCTGCAAATTTTGTCAGTAATGATATTATTTTCTCTTCCAGGTCATTGATAAAAATATAGAGCCAATCCCAGTGTGATACCCCTAGAAACACGCACTCCATGGTGATTTCCCATTTACAATTACACATGTAAACAGAAAGAGGTACTTCTCCACAGTTGTGCTAGCACTGGAGGATCACTATGGGCATTTTACTGACATTAACATTGACTGGTCAAGAAAGGACCATGATGCTCACATCTTTGGGAATACGGGACTTTCTGACAAGCTGCAGACAGAGACATTCTTCTCAGATTGGCATATTCATATTAGCAGGGTTGCCTTGTCAATTGTGATTCTGAGGGCTTCAGCTTATCCTTTGCTTCACTGGCTCATGAAGCTGCACAGCAGACATCTGGACAGCAGCCACAAAAGATTTCCTATCAGCAGAGCAGGGACAGAATGATCATGGAGTGTGCCTTTGGAAGACTGAAGGGTTGGGAAGATCTCACGACCAGGGTGGATCTCAGTGAGCAAAATAGTTCTGTAGTTACTGCTGTGTGTTGTGAGGCCAAGCGGGAAAATGGTACCTTCATGTGGAAGATGGGAGTGGAGAGGCTACTTGGTGATTTTGTCTGACTCAAGGCCAGTAAATAGAGTCTATTAAAGCGCTGTGCAGCTGAGGGAAGCCATAAGAGCACACTTTGACACAGCTGGACAATGTGTGATTTTGTGCCATTGCACATACAGTGAGCAGTTTATGTATATTTTTTTTAATGCAGGAAGTGCTGGTGTCTAGCAGAGATGGGGAGCATGTGGCCCTGGCCTTGAGAAGAAGGAACTGTTGTCCATGCAGTGTAATGGCCGTGGAGGGTTTGTTGTTCAGGTGCTTTGCTCCATAATATGTTTGAGCATCTGTGTTTGTTGTCTGAGAAACTGCATGAAGTTTGATGCACCTCTTGGTCTTTTTGACTTTCCTCAGGCTCTTGGTCCTTCTCTGTCCATCAGCATACAGCCCTCCATTTGTGGGTCCCATGAGCTCTGGATTTGGCAACCTTGACCAGTTCTGCGAACAGGTCTTCCCTGGTGTGTTTTTTCCCCTCCTTATCATGGTGAATATCTGAGCAGGTGCAGAAGGGACAGCCCTCAAGGATATCCAAGGCGCTGATAAATAACCAGACAGAACCACTGGTCAATTTTTAGGCATTAGCAGACATCAGAAGAAGAACAATAGGACTCTCTAAATTTTTTCCCATGTAGAGCTGCATAACATTATGTACAGGGCTCAACAGTCACTAGCACTTGCTCATCATGTAACTGCACAGAGCATGATGAGAACAGGAGGGCACTTTCAAACACTCTAGCTGTGAGAGGCAGGAGGCCAGGTGCAGGGGTCTGGATAACTTTAAGGATAGTATAGTGAAGGCTGCTAAACTTATTACAGGCACTGGTATAACACTTGGGGGTATCAGAAGCCCACAGAAAGGCAGTTGCTTGAAAGAGCTTGCAGTCAGCCATGGCCATATGCTGCCAGCCCCTTCACTTATATGATCCCCTCAGAGGTCCTTGCAGAATGTCATGAGAAGGTTTCTTACTATGGGACAGAGACAAGGCTGCTGTCCCTAGCAACATCTGGGCAAAAATCAAACATTATCTGCTAACAAAATTCAGCAAAACTTGTCAAAGGACTAAAAAGTTGTTTGATCCCAAGATAAGCCCCCAACTCTGCTTGCGGTCGAGACCCAACATCTTCGCTGATAGTTATGTGAATCTGTCCATGCCAGGAGCCCCTGAAGTTAAACACACAGTTTCTACCTCTTTCTTGAATCTACCCATAGCACGAAAATAACCTATTTGGACTTAAAACACATACATAATATGTTTTGGGCTTGAAAATGAAAGTTCAGTATTGAGGACCTGAAAATCTGCATCCACACAGTTTATAAAATGTATTTGCTGCAAAATCATGGTCATTCAAGTCTCAGTTACTGCTTTGCTTTCAGATGTTCTTTTCAGTTAACAGGGATGTTGCAATGTATTTCATTTTTGTTTGAAATGTCTCTGAACATACATGGAATGCTCTGGTACTGGTGTGCATGTAGCTTACAGTCACTGGAATTATATGTTTTGCTATTTGCAATGCATTGAATTTAATCTGATTATGATGCTTATACAAGTATGTACTTCAAATGCACCAATGGCATCTAGGAATGTTTCTTGGCTGCTTTGTCTTAGTTTTTTTTAATGTTGGTTTTGTCAAGTGCTGTCAGTGCATGCTCTTTAAATAGACAGACTACTTTAAAACAAAAACCATTTGTCCTCTGGCCACATATGGTCAATCACCATTTTGAGAGTGGCAGGGGGAAAGCAGAAGGAAGGGTTAAGTCGAGGGGAAGTTTAAGAGGCCATGGAGAATGTAACAAAAACCACGCAGCTGTGGAAGGAATAAATTACACCTACCTGAGTCCCCTTCCTCAGTGGGTATGGCTAGGTCTCAAACAGCTTCTGGCTCTTATGTGGCCCTGCATCCTTCATGTCCTCCCTTCTCAATGAGGTTCTCCTCAGTTTGGGGAGAGTCCTCCTCTGGAGTTCATAAGTGTCCACTTTCACTGCTGGTGGGATCCCCCCCTATGTATAGCATCAAGCTCCACATAATAACAGCAGCTCTTGGGGGCAGCACCAGATTTTTGTCACCCTCCTTTGCCTTTTGTTAACATGGTCATCGTTCTTCCCCCTTTGCCCAGCATTGGAATTTGTCCATCATACCTCAGCTTCCCCTTGGCAATATCAGAATATAATGCTTAATTCCTGTCACAATTCCACACCTGGGTTTCTTCTCACAGGCGGAGGAAATCCAGGACTTTTTCCTAGACCATGCAGATCAGCAATTTTAGGTGGAGTTTTCCCTGGAGCCATACCTGCGAAGTTACAGAGATGAGCGAGCAGGAAGAGGCATTTCCAAAACACTCTAGAGATTTTAAGGTGGGAAAAGGGCAGGCTTCCAGTCACTAAACTGACCTCGCACCCCTATGGGCAATAGAGTTCAGAGTGGTCACCGCCATGGGAACAGTGGCATTCTAAGCTTGATACCGGAGGACTCCTCGTACCTGTACAGGTACTTCTGCGTACACACAGACATTGTGCCAGTAGAACAGTACCAGTAGAGGGCTTCTGTTAGTCCGGGGTCTGGTCTAAATTCACCATCAGAAGTCAGGGTTTTGCAGGCAGGACTCAAAGCTACATGTAGACACATGCCAGGCTGTGCCAACAGAAGGCAAGTTTTGCTCTAAAACTTTGTAGTGTAGACCATGTCTAATTGACTTGACCACAGAGTGAGGGTTCAGTCTAGAACGCAGTAGCTTCCGGTGCCTCCCAGTCACGTGCTCAGACCACTAGAATATCTCTGTCTTACTAGTGTAAGACTGAAATAACTGACAGTCTCCCACAGCTGCCTAAAGTTATCCATAGTAGTCTTCACAACTGAACACTATAGAGCAGATCACTCCTGACACAGTTATGGTGGTCAGCTATGTTCTGAGATCACTAATGGAAATACTTATTCCAGTTGGAGGGATGTCATAGCACTAGCAAATCCACAGATTCTGAAGTATGATGATCCCATTTGCGGAACAATACATCCTGGTACAGATATAGATTGGAGATGCCAGCTAGTCTGCATGTGATTTACTCTTATGTGATCTATTATCAGGATTATCACCACATTTTGACCAATAAATTGAGATGAAAGGGTGACAAAGATGTTCTCATAAGACTGATTTGTCAATAAAAATTTTAATTCAAATATTTTGCTTATTTTCACATGAAAAAAATTGATCATAACTAATGATTGACCTAAACCAAAAATCTGGATCTGAGCAACTCTGAATTTTGGGACTGTCCAGGCTATTCAGATCTGGGTTTTGCAAAAGACCCCTATCTTTCTAATGGGCAGGAAATAAACTTCTGGGTCGAAATACCCCTAAACCATTTGGGCTAGAAACTTAGATCTAAATCCAGATCTGAAAGTTCCTAACTGAGTCCATCTTTACCTGTAACTAAAAATGTAAACAACAAGAATAGAGCAAATCCTACAAACATTTGCTACTGAGTGCTGTGCTTATTACTATGAGAAGTCAATAGAACTAGTCATGACCAAAAGCATTACTCTCAGTAGTAAATGGTGGTTTTGGTTGTCTGGGGTATACAGAATGTTTTGACCTAAGCATTACCTTGTTTCAGTGCATATAGTTGAATCCTAAAACTGTTCAGGTTCGTTTGAAAATTTCACTTAAAAGTGGAGCTGAACAAAATTCAGATTTTGGGGGGTAGGGTTGTTTCACTTTGGTCAATTTCAAACCACCTTTCAGATCTCAAACCAAGTATTACTCGAAGTGGCTCAAGTCCCAACTGGAAAAGTCAGTTCAATAGTGATGAGAAATCATTACTGGAAGTTCTGCTCTGTAGTTGTGATGCTTCCAGAAAAGATACTGGATAAAAAGGGGAGACTATCCTTTGAGAACATTGGCTAACTTTTGTTACAATGTTAACTAGTTAAATCCAAGTGTGTGTGTTTTTCCCATGTGGTCATTAGTTGTCATGTATCTATTCATGAAACAAGTTCCACCTGCTCTAAAAAAATGTAAGGATTCCTCATGTTTGTCATTCTGTAATTTCTTGGGGCCAGATTCCAATATTCTTGTTCCTGTTCTGTTCAGTGATTCATGTGTTCTAAGGCCAGAAGAGACCATGTGATCATCTTGTCCAACTTCCTGTATAACACAGGCATAGAATAGTACCTTGCTTCAGAAATAGTGGTGTAAGAAGTTTACCAACATGAATAAGGATGCGAGAATCTGCCCTTGAAGAATATATTTCTTTGTACAATGGGGCACATTCTCTTTTCTTCTTTAACATTTATTTTTCTGCTTATAAAGGGAGCAGTGCACAGATAGGGCTAGACAGCTTGTGTAAATCAGTGAAGCTGCATCAAAGTCAATGGAAAAAGAAACAAATAGTCCCGTGGCACCTTATAGACTAATAGACATATTGGAGCATAAGCTTTCGTGGGTGAATACCCACTTCGTCAGACGCATGTGGTGGAAATTTCCAGAGGCAGGTATAAATATGCAGGCAAGAATCAGTCTAGAATGTCAATGTCAGTGGAGTAATTGGGCCTTAAAGGAACATCTGCCTATTGGACATCTCAGGTAACTTAGTCTGGTAACTTAGTCTGGTTACATCAAAAGACACTGGTTACTGCAGTCAAGCTTTTGTTAGTTTCAGTGAAGATAGGGTGCCCTGAAATGCAGCCACTGGATAATTAAAATTAGAATGCTATAGATGGCTAGTAGATTGCTCATTTTATATAACGAATTGAAAGCCTAATAGGAAAACTCATAATACCAGCCCTCTTAACATTAACAATTACCATGATTAACAATGATACTCACAACTCATTTTTCATTAAAGACTATGGGCAGAGATAAGCTTGTTTATATAGTCTAGCTTTTGAACAGAGGAGCCATTTATCACTTGGAAAGCCATGAAAGGACTGAACAGCACCCAGCAATTAAAACTTGCAAAGTGACCTTGTAACAATGAAACACCCACCCTCCTCAGAAGCAACAGTAAAGCAATTGTTTTTAGATCAATTAGAAATGAAGAGATAATTTGTTGGTTTGTTAAATCATACATCTTGGCCTGGCAGTCAACGAAGCAGACTCCTCCTTATAGCAAATGCAGGTTTTCCTGAAGTACAACTACAGATCTGAAGAGTTAAACTTTGAGAGGCTGGATCAAAAGATCAACATGAAAAGGATAAAATATACCTTCTATTAAAATAGCAATACAGAAAAGAGCTCTCTCTTGTGTGTTTTCACAAACAGCAACACATATGCATTCAGATGTGCCATCTGCTAATTATCCAAATGAATCCTAGAGTGTCTCAGTATTACTTTGCCCTCCTACTGTCTGTTGTATCCACCTTTTGTCTCATCACATTTTTAGACTGTAAGCTCCTTGGGGCAAAGGGTACATCTACACTGCAGCTAGAGGTGTAATTTCCCACTTGGGTAGACAGACATACCTGCACTAGCTCTGATCAAGATAGCACACTCAGGCCAGGTCTACACTGCGACTTTAAATCGGTTTAATGGCCGATATACCGATTTAACGCTGTATCCGTTCACACGACGTCGTCATTAATATCGAGTTAAACGGCTCCTTAAATCGATTTCGAAAACTCCTCCACAGAGTACTCTAAACGAATGATAACTCGGTTAGGGTTTGTGGGCGGAATCGACTATTCCTGGCGGCATCCGAGTGCAGGCACGAACCGCTCTGACAGCATCTGAATCGAATGCACGGCAGAGTAAACAGAAAAGCCCCACTTTTAAATATTCCTGCTTGCCACGTGGAGTCTGATCCGCACCTGCTGCCATCTAATCAAAAGAGCTCCAGCACTACCTATGGGAGTACTAGGTTGATCCTGTATGGGGCGAAAATCTGTTGCTCCAGCCCGTTCACAGAACCGAATGACCACGTGATGATAACAAACTCAGTCACAGCGCTGCGATGACAGCGTAACGGGAAGCCAGAGACTCAAATGGACGCTCATGAGGAGAGGGGTACTGAGGACTCCCTATCCCACGTCCACCAATGTCTTCTGAAAATATTGCTTCTTGGCTACTCCCATGTTGTGTCAAACACAGTGTCTGCCGTCAGGAACAGCTCCTCAGTATCCCCCCACCCACGTGAAAAAAAAGGGACAAGATGCTTGCCTATGCGTATTGCTCAGTGCACGCCCGGAAAAAGCGCAGGTGTGTGCTGCTCACAAAGGGGGGAGCTGTACGCACCCCCCCGCAATGTTTTCTCCAGGCACTGGCTCTCAACACGGAGTGGGAACTATGATATGAGTAACAGCCTACCACGGTTGCACGCTCCTGAAATCGATGGTAGCTTTGGACCATGGACGCAAACAATCGATTTCGGGATCCCACTGTGGACGCGCTAAACCGATTTTATTAGATCTGTTTTGTAATATCGGTTTAAGCTAATTCGAAATAATCGTGCAGTGTAGATGTACCCTAAGAATAGAAGTGTAGCCGTGTACACACAGGAGGTGGAGCAGGCTAGCTGCACTGAGCACGTACCTAGGGTTTCAGACAGAACTGCAGTTGGGATGGCTTGAACACATGCAGCTACATCACTATTTCAGAACACTACCTTGATCAGAGCTAGCCCAGGTATGTCTCCTCAAGCTCAAAATTACACCTCCAACTCCAGTAGAGACATACCCAAAGACAGTCTTTTCATTGTGTGTGTACAGTGCCCAGACTAGCACAATGGGACCTGATCCCTGTTTAAGCATTCTGGTGCTACCACAGCCCAAATAATACGTAGTTAATTTCATAAAAATCATGTAATAGAACTGTAAGGCTGGAAAGGACCTGGAGAGGTCATCTAGCCCACCCTCCTGTGCTGATGCAAGACTAAGAATATCTAGACCATCTCTGACAGGTGTTTGTCTAACCTGTTCTTAAAAACCTCCAATGATGGAGATTCCACAACCTCCCTTGGAAGCCTATTCCAGAATTTAACTATCCTGATAGTTAGAGATTGTTCCTTAATATCTAACCTAAATCTCCCTTGCTGCAGATTAAGCCCATTACTCCTTGTCCTACCTTCAGTGGACATGGTGAACAATTGATCACAGTCCTTTTTCTAACAGCGCATAACATATTAGAAGACTTATCAGGTTCCCACTCAGTCTTCTTTTCTCAAGACTAAATATGACTGGGATTTTTTTTAACCTTTCCTCACAGTTCAGGTTTTCTAAATCTTTTATCTTATTTGTTGCTCTCTTCTGGGCTCTCTCCAATTTGTCCACATCTTTCTTAAAGTGTGGTACCCAAAACTGCACCCAAAACTCCAGCTGAGACATTACCAGTGCTGAGTAGAGTGGGAGAGTTGCCCATGTAATATGCCTGTTAATACATTTGAGAATATTAGCTTTTTTGCAACTGCATCACATTTTTGGCTCTTATTCAATTTGTGATCCACTATAACCTTTAGATCCTTTCCTGCAGTACTGCTACCTAGCCAGCACAGAGGCTGGGGGAGGCTAAGCCTCCTCAATTCTAGAGCTGCTTGGGGGTCAGTGGTGTATTTGGAGCTCCTGGAAAGATCTCCCCCTGCAGGGTCGCTCCAGGCCACAGCGCGCCAAGCGCATGCTTGGGGCAGCATGCCACAGGGGGCGCTCTGCCGGTTGCTGGGAGGGCGGCAGGTGGCTCCGATGGAGCTGCTGCAGGCGTGGCTGCGGACAGTCCGCTGGTCCCGCGGATCCGGTGGACCTCCTGCAGACACACCTGCGGCAGTTCCACCGGAGCCGCGGGACCATCGGACCCTTTGCAGAAACGCCTGCGGCAGGTCGACCGGAGCTGCGGGCCCGGTGAGCAGCAGAGCGCCCCCTGTGCGTGCCGCAGTGCTTGGGGCAGCGAAATTGCTGGAGCCGGCCCTGTCCCCCTGCCAGGGTCCCATGGCTGGAGAAGCTCTCGCTCCTGGCCGTGGCCCCAGAGTTTTTCTGGCCTCAGAGCTGCAGCGGGAGGTGGAGAGGGGAAGGAGTGGGGGGGCGCAGGGCCTTGCAGGGGGAAGATGTGGAGTGGGGGAAGAATGGGGATGGGCCAGAGGCAGAATGGGGGCAGGGCCATGGGCAGAAGGGGCAGAACAGGGGAGGAGTTCTGGGCTTCGAGCTCCAGCCAGGGCCAAGAGAGTTCCACCGCACTTCTGTGCAAGGCTGAGAGCTCTGAGCGCCTTCTCTCTCCTGCCTCCCCTCCATCCCCAACTGAGCTCTCAGCTCCCTGCCCCGACTGGGGTCACGGAGGAGAGGCCGAGTTCACGCCTCCTCCTTGGCCCCAACTGAGCTCTCACACACACACCCTGCCCCAGGCAGGGCCACATGTGGGGAGGGGAAGGGATGAGCTCTGGCCAGGACCACAGGGGGCTGAGAGCAGCAAATGGAGGGGCAGGGGCTCAGATGGAATAGGTAGGGTGACCAGATGGCAAATGTGAAAAATCGGGATGGGGTTGGGGGGTAATCCATGCCTATATAAGAAAAAGCCCCAAATATCAGGACTGTCCCTGTAAAATTGGGACATCTAGTCACCCTAGGAATAGGTGAGGCAGGGAGATAGCATCCCCAAGGGAAAGCTTAACCTGCTGTCCATGCTCCATTTAGTATTTGTGCATTTGATTTTTCCTTCCTAAATGTAGTATTTTGTAGTTGTCTTTATTGAATTTCATCTTGTTGATTTCAGACCAATTCTCCAGTTTGTCAAGGTAATTTTGACTACTAATCCTGGCTTTATAATGATAAAAGGATTTTTATTTTAGATTCAGGAAGACAAAGAAAGAGAAAAAACTCTCACTCAGAGAGCATAGTGTGTATTTCTCAGGTTGCAGTAACTGAACAAAATGGCTGCTGTCTCTGCAATGACTTAGCATTTTTAGAATGTAAAGGGGGCAGTAAACAAAAACAAACAAAAAAATTAAACCCAGCACAGTTTCACTTAAATACACCATAACTTAGGGGTCTTGGGGTGGGGGGTATATACACTACAAGAGCTGGAGAGAGTTCTGAAGTAAACGACGGGTCTCCAGAAAAGGTGACCACAGCATTTTTCATCAGTATGAAATATCAGTGGAAACATGCTGCAGTGCTGCAGCATCAGTCCACATATTTGTTATTGATAAATATTCACCAGAGTTTATGCAAATCAATTTCAGTCTGTGAGGTGCTGAAAAACTATTAACTTCAGTATACTGAAGTTAATAGTTTTTCAGCACCTCACAGACTGAAATTGATATTATTTGTTGTTATTGTTGCTAATAGCACGGGATTGGTCATCTGTATCATACGGTATCATTTTTGCTCCCAAATTGGAGAACTGAAACTTCTGAACTGGAGATTAATGAACAATGAATGATGCATAAATAGCAATAGCCTTTGTCCATATACTCCTTAAAACAGACATTTAGAATTCAAATACATATTTGAAAACACTGCTTTTGCAGTATCCATCCAGCTCTAATCTCATCATTGCAGTCTTAAGAAGGAGCCAAGAGGGAATGGAAAATTGCAAGAAAGCTTTTCAGTGTGGCTGGTTTGAAAGATATATTTATGTGCTTTGTATAACTTTAATTCGCACTCTAGAGTTACCCTGGATTTTTATTAATCAAATTAATTTACTATTCAATTAAAAGGCCCAAAGTGAATTAGAAAGATTAATATTACAGCCGCTGGGACACACACACACACACACACACACACCCTTTTATAGCAATAAAAATACAATGAAATATCAGTTAAAACTTAACATGATTTAAGCAATTTCCTTTCTTCATTTACTTAAAATAAACCCCAGAGTTAAGGAGAGTGTTTAGTAGAACAATGAGAGGTTAAAGGAATAAGTGTGCAATCTTCCATGAATGGAGTTAGTAAAAGATGTGCCTCTCATTCTTCCTCTTTCTCCTGGTATTAATTGAGTCGGGGTAATCAGCGTTTGAGCAATGTGCATAGTGCGATTATTTCCCCTTCACTCCTCCCATCATCAGGCACTTTTCATCTGCTTCTGATAACAAGTTCAACTGATTTATATTATATGGGGCTTTCCATCCCAAGGCACTTTACAAATTACGGGCAAAAACCTGCCTTTGCTCATTGCAGCTGTGCAAGTGCAGTGGTGCAGGACTTGGAGTGGGTTTCTAGTCTATTCTGCTGCAGCAGGGCAAGATAGCTCAAGGGTGACACACTCTGTAGCACACCTTATTTAGTGGGTACTGACAACTGCAGCACATGTACAGGGATGCCAGACCACACCGACATGCTAACAACCAACCTTCCTTGGGGCTATATTGTGCTAATCTGGTTGTTAGCCAAGACCATTGCGCTTTGAAGAGAGGCCCTATGGACCTTCTTCTTCCCCTAGTACATCCATCCATCCATCCATTCCTCTCTATAGCATGTTCACAGATTCTAGAGCCATAAGGGACCATTGTGATAATCTAGTCTGACCTACTGTGTAACACAGGCCATAGAACTTCCCCAAAATAATTCCTAGAGCATATCTTTTAGAAAAGCAGCCAATATTGATTTAAAAATTGTCAGATGTAGAATCCACCATGACCCTTGGTAAGTTGTCCCAATGGGCAATTACTCTCATCATTTAAAACGTATGCCTTATTCCCAGTCGGAATTTGTCTAGCTTCACCATTCTCTGCTAGATTGAAGAGCCCATTATTAAATATGTGTTCCCCCTGGAGGTATGTATATGCTAATCAAGTCTTCCCCTAACTTTGAAGCTAAATAAATTGAGTTCCTTGAGTCTGTCATTATATAGCATGTTTGCTAATCCTTTAATAATTCTTGGGCTCTTAGATTCATAGACTTAAGGTCAGAAGGGACCATTATGGTCATCTAGTCTGACCTCTTGCACAACACAATTTATCAACATCCTTCCTGAATTGTGGGCACCAGAACTGGACTTGGGCAGCGGTCACACCTGTGCCAAATTCAGAATTAAAAATAATCTCTCTACTCTTACTCAAGATTCCCTTCTTTTATGGATCCCAGGATCACATTAGCTCTTTTGGCCACAGTGTCAGACTGGCAGCTAATGTTCAGCTAATTATCCACCACGACCCCCTCTGAATTAGTGACCTGTCCTCTTCATTTTTGGGTCATCTGTAAACTTTATCAGGTATGGTTTTATGTTTTCTCCCAGCTCATTGATAAAAACATTAAATAGCGTAGGGCCAAGAACAGATCCCTGCGGTATCCCACAGGATTTTTCATTTACAGTTACTTTAGAGACCCAACAGATTGCCAGTTTTTAATCCATTTAATGTGCTCCATGTTAATTTGATTTTTTTCTAGTGTTTTTAAATCAAAATGCTGTGTGGTACCAAGTCAAACACCTTACAGAAGTCTAAGTATATCACATCAACACTATTACCCTTATCAACCAAACTTGTTATTTTTTTAAAAATGAGATTACAAGTTAGTTTGACATAAGCCCATGTTGATTTGCATTAGTTACATTACCGCCCGTTAATTCTTTATTAATCTAGTCCCATGTCAGCCTCTCCATTATCTTGCTCAAGACTGATGTCAGGCTGACAGGCCTATAATTACCCAGCTCATCCTGTTTACCCTTTTAAAATATTGGCATAACATTCACTTTCTTGTAGTCTTCTGGAAGTTCTCCGTGATCCAACATTTACTGAAAAATCAACATTAGCAGTCCAGCAAGCTCCTCAGCCAGCTCTTTTAAAATTTTTGGATAAGCTGCAGGTCGGGACTATACTCATTAGTTGCCAAGTATAGTCAACTACCAATAGATTTGACATGTTTCAGGATTGAGCTCTCAGATAAAAATTTAGACAGAGCCAAAGAGAGAGTGACAGAAAAGGGGTTGGAGAAATAAGGTGGGGAGAGACAACTCACACACAAAGGAGGGAGCAGTAGGAATTGTTGGGTCATTGTTCTGGACACAGCCATGGAGATGATGTCATCTATTTCTCTTTCTCTATTCCCCAGCTAAGGAAGCAGGTGCCTGGGGTGGCATCTCTGAAGGAGCGGCACTCCGTCCGTTCTTGGGGTGGCACTCCGACTTCTCCTCCCTCTTCTTCGGCAGCAGCTTTTTCATTATTTCTTCTTCGATGGCACTGCTGCGGCTGCTTTTTTTTTTTTCCTCCTTTGGTTCACCGCTTGGGGTGGCAAAAAAGGTAGAGCCGGTCCTGTTTTTGTGACAGGGGACACTCACCTCTTGTGAGTGCCTCCTGTTTGCTGGGTGTGCTGCTGCAATCTTTTCTTAACTCTGGCACCCTCTGTAGGTTGTTGAGCTCCCTAGGTGGATCTTCAGTGGCTCAGCCCTCCAGCTAAGTCAACAGTTAAAGGGTGAATGGATGAACCTCTTCCAGGGTAACAAACTTCAACAGATGGTCGGCCCTCACCAGGGTCTTCAGCCCCATCTGCAGGCTTGTTTAGATTCCAGCCCCTTTCTTGGGCTTTTAGTAAAGATTCTTGTCCCCTTTTCAGGGCTCAGGCCACTTTCACAGTGGGGTCCCAGACCCAACCACTGCTCCAGGTCCCAACACAGAGACCTAGAGAACAATAACCAATGAGTGCTTCCCTTAATAGTTACTGCTGCTGCATTCCCTGGGCTGCTTTCCCCTTGGTCCCATCACCTACATCCATTACCTTAGGGTTACAGTCACTGGATTCTCTCCATCTGTTCCTTGCTTAAGCAGGGTCATTCCCAGGTCTCTCTGCCTGGAGCGTTTCAGTCTTCCAGAGCTTCCTCACCCTACTGGTCCCAGCTGGGAATTGACCTGCTCAGGGCCTTGTAGCTCCTTTTAACTGAGCCTGCTGGTCTCTGATTGGCTGCTTCCCTGCAGCCACTCTAGGCAGGCCTACAGGACTTGGATTCACAGCTCTTTTTCTAGGGCACAGTGTGGTAAGATCATGACGCCTCCACCAGCCACCTTGAAAGGGCTTGGTACACTCCGTCATACCCTTTTTTCATCTGACTGGGGCAGTAAGAAATTGGAATGGAAGGATAGTAACTGCAAATGAAATTAGGTAAGGAGAGAACGTAAAAGTAGAGGAAACACTGGAAAAGAAAAGATGACTACTGTGATCAGGGAAAACTATGGGGTATGTATGTGCACATATGTGTACCATAAATATATACACATTTATGTTACGTGCCATAGATATGTATGTAAGAAGATACATATATGTCCCTGCCAGCAGGTATATGGGATCTTGGGGAGCAATTACCACACAGGTGGGGTGCCAATTAATTTCTTT
>NC_133773.1:130042879-130118514 GCF_003597395.2 Chelonoidis abingdonii
AACAACGTAACAGCCAGGGAGGGGAGGCCACAGGAGAACAAAAACAAAATGGAGTATGGGGACAGCTGTAAGAAACAAAATGGAATAGGGGGATAGCTGTAACAGACAACATAAAGATATGATGTTCTTCTAGCTTGTATGCTAAGGCCTGTTCTACACTAGTCTGTTATTTCGAAATTAGCCAAGTTAATTTGGAAAAAAAAAAAAGATTCTGTCCACACGATCAAACCAGTTTTTTCGATTTAAAGGGCTCTTTAATCCGATTTCTGTACTCCACCTTGGCAAGAGGAGTAGCGCTTAAATAGAGATCGCAATCCTAAGTTAAAGATATTGTGAACGCAATTTGATGTTATTGGCCTCCAGGAGCTATTCCAGAATGCTCCCTTGTGACCGCTCTGGACAACACTCTCAACTCCGATGCACTAGCCAGGTGAGCAGGAAAAGCCCTGGGAACTTTTGAATTTCATTTCCTGTTTGGTCACCATCAGCACAGGTGACCGTTAGCACAGTCCACCATCACAGGCGACCATGCAGAGTCCACCTTCACAAGAGATCACGCAGTCCCTTCCTGCAGCTGTTCAAACAGACCAGAGTTCCTGAAGATGCGAGCATCATGCACCTTTCCCCGCCATCCCATGTTGATGTCGGTGAAACATCCCTTGTGATCCACCAGTGCTTGCAGAACAATCAAAAAGTACCCCTTAAGGTTTATGTACTGGCTGCCCCGGTGTGCCAGGGCCAAGATAGGTATCTGCGTTCCATCTATCACCCCACCACAGTTAGGGAACCTCAGCGCATTAAGGCCATCCACAATACTCTGCACAATTCCCAGAGTCACTACCCTTGATAGCAGCTGGTCAACGATTGTGTTGGCTACTTGCAGCATTGCAGTCCCCACAGTAGATTTGCCCACTCCAAACTGATTCCCAACTGACCAGTAGCTGTCAGGTGTTGCAAGCTTCCACAGTGCTACGGCCACTCTCCTCTCAACTGTGAGGGCTGCTCTCATTTTGGTGTCTTTGCACTTCAGGGCAGGGAAAAGCAAGTCACATATGAAAGTGGCTCTACGCCTATGAAAGTTTCGCAGCCACTGGGAATCATCCCAGACCTGCAACGCTATGTGGTCCCACAAATCTGTGCTTGTTTCCCAGGCCCAGAATTTGTGTTCCACTGCATGAACCTGGCCCAGTACCACCACGATCTCCCAATCACCACATGCCGCACTTCTAGGAACGTCTATGTCCATGTCCTCATCAGTATAGTAATTGCAGTGTCATCACTTCCTTGCTCGGTTTTGCAAGTACTGCACATACTGCTGGATAATGTGTGAGGTATTTACAATGGTCAAAACTGCAATGGAGATCTGAGTGGGCTCCATGCTTGTTGTGCTATGTCGCCTGCATGGGTAATCCTGGAAAAAGGGCGTGAAACGAGCTGTTTGGTTCAAGATGGCCAATAAAAGGCAATAAATGTTGTCTTCTGTAGCCTTCATGGTGTCGGGAAGCTCGTTAGAGCTGCAAGAGTGGGAGAGCAGAGTTTGTGGCAGAAGTTGTGCAGCTCTGTTCATGATGGCTGAAAAACGGCAGGGAATTGTTGTGATCTGTAGCTTCCACGTGAGCCCATGACCGACAACATGGAAAAAATGGTGGAAGCTGTGCAGCTCAGGTAGCCAAAAAAAGGCAGTAAATGGTTAGATGAAAGAGTAGATAGAAAGACAAGAGGACATGCGAGGTGGATTCATAGTACCAGGAGACAGGCGGTGCACCATGGAGGGAGAAGCGAGTGATGGCACACATCCAGAAATACCTGCGAGAATGTTTTTGCCCCAACATGCACTGGGAGCTTAACCTACAGTTCAATGGGCAGCAGAGACTGCGGGAACTGTGAGATAGCTTCCCACAGTGCACCACTCCGACATTCAATGCTAGCCTTGGT
The DNA here is from genome assembly GCF_003597395.2 of Chelonoidis abingdonii. Classification (NCBI taxonomy): domain Eukaryota; kingdom Metazoa; phylum Chordata; order Testudines; family Testudinidae; genus Chelonoidis; species Chelonoidis abingdonii. The sequence goes on from NC_133773.1 coordinate 130,044,815, forward strand.
ACTGTGAACACACTCCGCCAAATTTATGCGCTTTAGTGGGGACACACAACACCGAATGTATAAAATCGCTTCCAAAAATTCAAATGAAGAAAGTTCGAATTAATTTTGTACTGTAGACTTACCCTTAGAGCAGCAAAGAGTCCTGTGGCACCTTATAGACTAACAGACGTATTGGAGGATGAGCTTTCATGGGTGAATACCCACTTCGTCGGATACCCTTAGAGCTTCTTGAGTTTTCTTCTTACTTGTGATTTATTTATAAAGACTAAATTAAGTTTCTAAGTTAACAGTCCACATTGTAACAATTAATGTATGTATGGAACTCGTTTCTCATTCTTGTAGAAAGGGAAAATATTGGATTAGTATTCTGTCCAGGTTCATTTTTAATTTAAAGTCTTTAATGAAAGTACAATGGACTTTTGACATATAAATATTAAAAATTAAATTTCCTGAGTTCATTATCTGATAATTAGAACTAAATAACATCTTAACTGAGAGACAAACCCCACGCAAAGCAAGTCAGTTCCATTTAAGATTCCATTAGAAAAGTGTTTAAGCTAGTATGTAATAGACCATAAAATTTAATTTGGAAATGATATTACCAAAAATGATGGAATGATACCACTCACAAAAGGACATGTAGTCAGCCCTCATCTTTTCATTTGGCATGATGTTCTTCTATCGATTGTGTAGAATTAAAAAGGAATTACTTAATATTGCACAGAATAACATATGTAGGGCTTTTTTTTCCCCCCTTTTCTCCAGCTCTCTGGTATTTAAAAGTCAGAATTGACCAGTGTAGCTCCATGTAATTACAAAGATTTCCTTATCTTAACCTATTTGCTGAAGTCATCCTAAAGAAAGGGTCTCCTAATCCATTGGCTGTCTCATATCTCATTTACATTGGTGGTAATCCCCATCCTATCTCAGCATTTAGGTAATGACTTTGGGATTAAATTGCACTTCTTGCAATTCTTTACTTTAAAATCTCCACAACATATCAGCAGGGCCTAGCTGAATAGGCCTGTCAGAGGTCTGGTAATGCAGTACGGTAGGTAAGGCCTCTGACTTTAAAGTGAAATTAACTTTCTTCATAATAGGGTTTAACAAGAAAACCTTGACTCTGTGTTGCAAAGTATTTTAGGGTGTTATAAAAAGATGCTTTGATTAAGTTACATTAAGATTTCTGAATGCTGTATTTAGCTATCTTTACAGCATTTATATTTAAGGAGGCATTTCGTATCTCATCTTTAAATTCTTAGCAGTTGAAAAGACTTACAGAAAGTCTGGGGTACCTCAAATTTTGTCTGGGCATAGAATTTTGATGAGTATGTATCTGATCCACTGGAATTGCTTTATTAAATTTCACTTAACTTATTATATCCAAAGGGCAAACCTATCTTAGTTATACCACTGTATTTCAACTCCAGAGCATCTCATTGAAGGGAAAATCAGAATTACTAATTTAGGCTCAAATTCTTCAAAGTACTTAAGTATGCGTCTAACTTTAACCATGTGTGGAGCGGGGTCCTTCATTCGCTCCCGGGGCCCCGGAAAACACTCATGGGGCCCGGGCCCCCAGAGCTTCTTCCGCTCCGGGTCGTCATCGGCAATTTGGTGGCAGGGGGGTCTTTCCGCTCCAGGACCCACCGCCGATATGCCCCAAAGACCTGTGGTGGGGGGTCCTTCCGCCCCGGGACCTGCCGCTGAAGTGCCAGGTCTTCAGCAGCAATTCAGCGGCAGGGGCCACCCACCGCCAAAGACCCCAGGCCCCCTGAATCCTCTGGGTGGCCCTGCGAGGGTTCAGGTATATGCTTAAAATTAGTAATGTGCTTAAGTACCCTTGCTAAACTGGGGCCTTAGACAGTAAACTCTTCAGAGTAGGGTGTGACACAGAAGGTGCCAACGGGCAAAGGGTTCACTGTTTTTTACAAGCAACTCCTGTCTCAGCCTGACAAACTTACTATACCTAATACAATCACTTTAATGGTATTTACTCATGAAAGGTAACATGAGAGATCTCTATTTGAAATCTTGTAACTTATCAATACTCATAATCATTGAGAGTTGGCTGTAAGGGTAATATTTAAGGAATAAGGTAACTATATGGAAAACCGTGCCTTATGGTCTAGGAGTAAGTCACCAGGGAAGCATGTGTGTGCTGTTGGCTCATTCAAGTGGGAGGGAATCACTTCTCCTTGGTTCAGTTGTCTGTCTTTGCTCCATACCAGAGCAGTCAACAAAAAATTATCAAAGACAATTGCAAACAACTGACACACTTGGAGGTAAAAAGGAATGTTATAACAGACAGAGGATTTCCTTGTCTGTGAATAAAGATGAAAGACTGATTCAGTATAATATAGGATGGAGACAGACATTCTACATCTATTCACTGAGGAGATATCTTGCTGAGGTGGGCTCTTTTTCATTCAGGTTTGGACTGTGGTTCCTGGGAAGCCAGCCAGCTTGGCAAGCTAGGAAAGATAGACTATTGATATGTGTAGATCCTAGATCATATAGCTAAGTAAGTAGGGCTGAAATGCAAGGCCTACAGGTGGAAGCCTGTATGATTTTAGCTTAGTCATACTAAGCCTTAGAGTTAAGAAATGCTTGACATAAGTAAGTGACCGAAGAATAACCTCATTCCACAAGATTACAGGAAAAGTTCATAAGGGTTGGAAGGGACCTCAGGAGATCATCTAGTCCAACCCACTGCTCAAAGCAGGACCAATCCCCAAATTGCCCCTCAAGGATTGAACTCACAACCCTGGGTCTAGAGCAGGCCAATGCTCAAACCACTGAGCTATCCCTTGCTAGTAGGTAATAGTGTGAAAAACTAACCCTAACAATTTTAGATCACAAAATGCCCTTGAGGCACATTTTTCCTAACACGTGCCTTAACCGTAAGATACAGGTTGTGCATCAATGACAATGAGAATAAAAGGAACTAGATATAAATTATGGAAAATGGGGTATCCCAATATTCTTGGGGGACAAAATACAAATAAGGAAAAAGAGGGCTGACACCTTTATGCATATGTGCAGGACATGAGGTATAGTCATAATCAGACCCTAAGACTATCTAGGAAGATGCAAGTATGACTACAATTTGCACGTGGATAGATGTAGGATTCATATATGCTTGGATAATCATAACTTTGTTGGTAACTGTAATAAAATTGCTAATGGATATTAGATGTTGTGAATGTGTGTGTTACTTTCCTTGGTCTTCATGTGTTCTTAGAGGCTCTAGATCTGAACCTTTCACTCTCTTGACTTTGAGACTGTAGCCATCAGAGACAAATCCACACTGGTATAGAGCTACATTAGTAAATACACTTTAACTAAAAAAAATGTTTAAAAGTTTACAATGGATAAGACTTCCTCTTGCTATAGACAGGGGGTAATGGAATGACCAGAGGTGAAAGTAAGCTGGTAAGGTCCGGTACAGTGTACTGGCAAGAGCCAGTACGCCGTGCTGGACCGCACCGGCTTCCATACTGGGGATTTAAAGGGCTCTGGGCTCCCTGCCACAGTGGGGAGCCCAGAACCCCTTAAATCCCACCCGTGGCTCCGGCAGCAGGGCTGGGGCCAGATTTAAAGGGCTCTGTGCTGCCGCGGTCAGCCCAGAGCCCCTTAAATCCCACCTGCGGCTTTGGCGGCCGGGCTGGCGCCGGATTTAAAGAACTCTGGGCTGCCGTGGCTGCAGTCAGCCCAGAGACCTATAAACGTCCCACCCGCAGCTCCGGTGGCCGGGCGATTTAAAGGGCTCTGGACTGCCGTGGCTGTGGTCAGCACGGAGCCTTATAACCCCCCCGCCCATGGCTCTGGAGGGCAGGTTGGGGCCGGATTTAAAGAGCTCTGGGCTGCTGCGGCTGGAGTCTGGGCTGCCTTGGCTGCGGTCAACCCAGAGCCCTTTAAATCCCGCTGGCGGCTCCGGCGGCTGAGCTGGGGCCGGATTTAAAGGGCTCAGAGCTCCCCCAGCTGCAGGAAGCCCAGAGCCCTTTGAATCCCACCAGTGGTTCCCACAGCCAGAGCTGCGGTGGGGATTTAAAGGGTCCGGAGCTCTGGGGTGGCAGGAGCCCCGGGAGACTCCCAGGCACCTCTACAGCTGGGAGCCCTGGGTTGATTTAAAGGCCTTGGGGCTCCCAGCCACAGCTGGTGCCCCAGGGCCTTTAAATCTTGAGAGGCCATGCCTCTTCCAGTTGAGGCCACACCTCTTCCAGTTGAGGCCACGCCCCCCTCAGGACTCCAGCAGTACCGGTAAGTCCTGTAAGTTACTTTCACCCCTGAGGATGACTTACCATCACACAGGGACTATATAATATTTTACAGCTATTAAAAGTATATTATGGCAACATACACATTACTATAATTTATTCTCTACCTTCAAGATAGAGCAATATGTTGAGTAGCAATACTGTACAGATCATACTGTATAGCAATTGTATAGGTAGCACTACCTATAGTTAAAGTTGCCAAACACTTTTCATTAAAATAACGTTTTCAGTTGCTTATAACTTTGCCAAACAATTATTTTCTACACCGGATGTCTTTGTAAGGCTATTTTTTAAAAAATTTCATCTAAAATGGATGAGCAATTTCCAAGAAGAACAGAGGAAAATACCTAGCTCTGTCAATGTTAAAAATAAATTCTTTCAACTATTCTGTTAAGCCAGGATGTGAAATTTGGCAGGCAGGTCCAATACCATCTTGGTGTCAGCAGCATATGCTTGTTGCCATACCCATGAAAAAAAGCCCAAATATGGCAAATATATAAACCTTTGAAACATCTCTGTTCATTGTCTAGCAAGCAATGAGGTAGGGTGAGGGGCAAGCAGGAGCCAGAAGGTTGGAACAGTGGCAGGAGTGTGGACGAGGGGAAAGGAGGTGATGATAGGGCAAAATTGAGGGTGGGAGAAACAGATAAGGGCCGGGGGACAACGGTAGGGCAAGCAACAGAAGCTCGTGGGGGTTGATAGGAGAAAAAGGGGATAGAGATAGAAAAGTCCACTCCCCTCTCGAATTGAACCCATTATTCCTGAATCCCAGCACTCCTCTGTGGTCTAGCAAATAGTTGTGAAACTCACTACAATGTAAGCATGTCACCTCCTTCTAGTGACAGGTCTGTAAAGAAAATAACAGACTTCTACTGCTACCACTTACTCCATTAACTCTAGTGACAGAGATCTGTGCTATGGATGTAAAAATCCCAACCCTATTGTTGACCTATGTATGTTTTGGTTTTGTTTTTTTGGGGCAGGGAGGGTCAATGTAGTTCGACATGACAATTTTTTTCCAATTTTTCAGTTTTTAAAAAACAGGCAATCACATACAAAAACATTTATTGAAAGAATATTAAAGGTTGCAAATCAAAACACACAGAAATAAGGAAACGCCAAAATAAAGGCTGCCTGTGCAAATTAGCTCCTCCCCCTGGCATTATGATATAGTCTTGAATTCCATGATCACATACTATTTTTTGTACAGGACCCTGCCTCATATTTAGAATTAATAAATTACTAATAAAACCTCATAAATTGGTGATTACAGATCAGATTCACTTTGCACTTCGGTTTTATTTTTTTTAACCTAACACACATGGAGAGTGAACCAAGACCAAATGAAAATTGACATCGTCCCCAGTTAATTTATTATGGCACTATCTAGAGGCCCCCACCAATATTGGGGCTCTATGGTGCAAGGCATTGTACAAACACAGAGTAAAATACAGCACCAAAAAGCTTACACTCTAAATGGACAAAACAGACAAACGAAGTGAGGGAAAACAAGAGGTAAAGAGTGTTGTGAAGGGCTGCACAGCAGGTTGGTGGCAACCGTGGGATTAGAACCAAGATCTTTTAACTTGAAGCTTGAGGTTTAGTTTCTGAAACCACACTGCCTTACTTTAGCCCTCTCAACTGAAACACCCAAGTTTTACATAGTCTATTGCATTCCTTCTCAAGGGTAACAAATACTGGAAATATTAGCAAATCCACACCGAACCACTCTTTCAAAATACAATGAAAAAGTAATCAATTCTCTATCCCTACTCCAGCTTTCAAACCATAATGTCAGTAATGTTGCTCTTATTTTTGCCTTTGATACACATGGGTATTTCTTTGAAACAAAACTTCTTTTAAATTCAAAAAGCAAAGCAGATACGGATTTTTTTCAATACACTTTCCTAGGTAGCTACACAATTTCTGTGAGAGTGGAGGGGGGCAGAGAGGGTGTAATTAAATTAATTTTCCCTCAGCATGGTGATAACATGGAAAAAGGGGTCTGTTAATACAAGGTTACGCCTCTAGATGTAATTAAACATACCCTTGTTTTCCTTACAATCACTTTGGAGAAACTCATATCAGACTCTTTCCGCTGTCACTGACCTGTATTTAAAAAGATTTCATAGGCACATAGCTACGTATTAACTTTGAAAGGAAGGAGTGGGGTAGAATGGCTGTTAAAAGAATGACTGGAAGTTAGCAGGTCTAAGTTGTATTCCTGGCTCTACCATGGTGTGGTTTTGAGCAAGACATTGAGGACAGGGTTGTCAAAATCACCTAAATGACTTAGGAACACAAGTCTTATCAGTTTTCAGTGGGATTTGTGTTCCAAAGTCACTTAAGGCCAGATTTTTAAAAGGTACATAGTTGCCTAATGGGATTTTGACTTACAGTCTAATGGGAGTTAGGCACTAGGCATTTTTGAAAATCCCACAGGGAACCTATCGCCTTCTTTAGGACCTAAATATCTTTAAAAATCTGGTCCTTAGATGTTTTTGAAAATCCCACCCCTCAGCTGCTGTAAACCTCAGTTGTCCCATTTGAAAACGAGGATGATACAACACAGCACAGGATGTTCTGAGGCCACATTAGTTAATGTTTATAAAGCACTTTGAGATTCCTTGGTGGTGCTACAGACATACTACGCATGATACTAGCGCAGCGCATTCTTTGCAAATTTCCTCAATAAAGATATTGGACAAAAGGGACTCTACACACAGAAACCTGGAGCCTCTGTTACATATTGTCGATGATACATATACAAATAAATTAAATAAAGGACCAGTATGAGTTGTATTATAAAAGGTGTTTAGCCCATTTTACATGTATGGAGAATGTTGTCTTACGCTATTTTTTATATACTTGGCTATGCAAGAAAAAGTGTAGTTGTATCCAATGATGAGTGATAATTGGAAGCCCTCCTCCTGCCATCCTCCAGAATGGTACGAAAATTAATTCTTGTACAATGTGCATTGCATACACCAGGGGAAGTTGACCCTATTAATTTACATACACTATGGGGACCTGCTATCACACTGCAGCCAGCAAACAGCTTTTCTTATCTAGAAAAGACCCTCATTTGTTATTTCTTGCTGAATACACCCACTTCCATTATTTCTGTAATTCTTTGCAATAATAGACCTTACCCTAATGAAACCTGCATTATGAGAAGGTTATAGTCCTGACCCAAAGACTATTAGCTCTGTGCTCTGTTATGACTACATATGTAATTCTATAATTGATTTTAAAATTTACTTTTGTGTCCCAAACCACAAAAGTAAGTAGCCCATTACGGGGGAGAAATATAATTAATATAGCTATTAAAGGCTGGGAAATGACATTAGCGCAATTTTAAAGTAACATTTAAGTGTACACACAAAAACAATCAAGAAATACAAAATTTGAGCTTCTCACTGTAATATTAGCTTGCCCACCTTGTGCCTAGCCTGTGCATTTAAATACATGGTATATAGTATAGACCCTGATCCTGAAGCTGATCCAGGCAGGTGGGAGCCACGTTGAAGTCAGTAAGGCTTCAGGTGGGCAGAGGCAGCCAGCTATATGGATTAGGCTGCATGATCCGGTCTAGTAATCAAGAATACTGTGTATGTGCAGTGTCAACAAGCTAATATTACTATGAACCTTCACTTGTGCACTGCTCTACTTTTGTGTGTGTGTCTAAATATGTAATTTTAGCATTCCCTCATTCAATAGATAAATGAGTCACTTGATTTCTGTGTTTAAATGTCTGTTTAGTTGTATTTAAAGAATAAAACACAGCCCTAACCTGTGGCTTTGACTGGAGCCAGGGCTGTGTGTCCCCTCCCATGCACCCCACAGCTTCAGCCAGTGCCAGAGCTGTGTGCCCTTCCACCTCCGCCCCATGGCTGCATGCCCTCCCCCACCCAATGGCTGCAACAGGGGCTGGAGCCAAGGTTGTGCCCCCCCGGTGGTGATGGGACCGGGCTGTCAGACCTCCCCCCCATATGGCTCCAGTTGTTGTTCATTCCTCTCCCCGTCTCCCCCAATCCTTATTTTTAGTAAAAAGACTCTGACAGATCATGGCTCCCATGAATTTTTCTTTATTGCTCACTACCCGTCTGTGACTTTTACCAAAAATAACCGTGACAAAATCTTAACCTGGGTTATAATAATATTGTTATGAGGTGGGTGAAACCTGGCTATGGGCTGAGTTAACCCACACAGTCTGCTCTGTGAATGAGTCCTCCACTTCAGATAGTTGTAAGAGACAGTTAAGGGGCCACACCTAAAAAAAAGACTAATAGAGTCATAAGAACAGCCATACTGGGTCAGACCAAAGGTCCCTCTAGCTCAGTATCCTGCCTTCGGACAGCGGCCAGTGTCAGGTGCCCCAGAGGTAATGAACAGAACAGGTAATCATGACATGATCCATTCCCTGTCACCCATTCCCAGATTCTGCCAAACAGAGGTGAGGGACACCATTCCTGCCCATCCTGGATAACAGCCATTGATGGACCTATCCTCCATGAATGTATCTAATTCTTCTTTGAACCATTATAGTCTTGGCCTTCACAACATTCTCTGGCAAAGAGTTCGACAGGTTGACTGTGTGTTGTGTGAAGAAATCCTTCCTTTTGTTTGTTTTAAACCTGCTGTCTATTAATTTCATTTGGTGAGCCCTAGTTAATGTTCTCAGAATCAGCCCAGAAATTTGCAGGATGTGGGCACAGAGTTGTGGCAGAGAACACAACACACAAACTGAAAATAGACAAGGACAGAACAGCAGATGGAAACATGAGAGAACCAAGCAGCAGCCTGTGAGCACAGCATGACCCTGGGAAAAGCTAGGGAGAGGGCCTTTGGCTCTGTTAGCTAAAGAGCTGTAAGATAAGAAACTGTTCCTTTTGGTTTTGATTCTATATGTGCAGACACAGGGCTTTGTATAGTCTTTGTAAATAAAAAAATCTGCAGATAAATACCCTACTATGACCAGTTTCTAATCCCAACTATAACATCCCCAGGGCCCCAAAATTTGACTAAGCGCTCAAGTCAAAAAGTGGCAACTCTGTTCTTAATATTACATGTACAGTAGCCGTCCCAACCTAGATCAGGACCCGACTATGCTAGGCCAGTCCCCGCCCAAAGGGCTTACACTCTCAACAGACAAGACAGACAAAAGGGAAACAGAGGCACAAGGAGTTGAAGTCACTAGCCCAAGGTCAGACAGACGATCAGTGGCAGAGACAAGATAAGAACCTAGGTCTCACTGATTTCCACTCATGTGCTATCCACTGGATCATGCTATCTGGCTAAGGCAGTAAAGCCCAGTTGATAGGTAAAAAATGCTTGAATAAGGGAGTACTAGACTGGGTTTGAGACAGTTTGGGGGATAAGTCTGTATCAAATTATGAACTCCATTTTGTTTTGTGAAAGACATTTATGATGGTAGTTTTCTTTTTGTGTTCCAGCATCCATTTTGTAGCATAGGTTTGACAGTCAGAGAAGAGATTGTTTTAAAAGTCTGTGATATAGCAATCAAGGGCCATTGAACTGAACAATACTTCCCGAGTGAGCTTTCTACTAGAAGTGTCATTGACTTTGTTTCTCTATCCAGAAGCTGATAGGGCAGGGTTGGGGACTGCAACCTGGACCTCCCCCCTTGCAGCACCTGGGAAATCACAGGACAGAGTTACCTTTAAAATTGGTGCTTTTCCAAGCAAGGGAAGCTCATTGAGGAAGGTCCCAGACAATTGGAAAAAGGCAAATATAGTGCCCATCTTTAAAAAAGGGAAGAAGGAGAATCTGGGGAATTACAGACTGGTCAGCCTCACCTCAGTCCCCAAAAAAGTCATGGAGCCGGTCCTCAAGGAATCCATCTTGAAGCACTTGGAGAAGAGGAAGGTGATCAGGAACAGTTAACATGGATTCACCACCAAGGGCAAGTCATGCCTGACCAACCCGATTGCCGTCTATGATGAGATAACTGGCTCTGTGGATATGGGGAAAGTGGTGAATGTGATATACCTTGACTTTAGCAAAGCTTTTGATACAGTCTCCCACAGTATTCTTGCCAGCAAGTTAAAAAAGTATGGATTAGATGAATGGACTATAAGGTGGATAGAAAGTTGGCTAGATCATCAGGCTCAGCGGGTACTGATCAATGGCTTGATGTCTAGTTGGTTCAACAAGGACAAGTGCATAATCCTACACTTAGGACAGAAGAATCCCATGCACTGCTACAGGCTGGGGACCGACAGGCTAAGCAGCATTGCTGCAGAAAAGAGATTACAGTGGACAAGAAGCTGGATATGAGTCAACAGTGTGCCCTTGTTGTCAAGAAGGCTAACTGCAAATTGGGCTGCATTAGTAGGAGCATTGCCAGCAGATCGAGGGAAGTGATTATTCCCCTCTATTCAGCATTGGTGAGGCCACATCTGGAGTATTGGTTCAGTGTTGGGTCTCCCACTACAGAAAGGATGTGGACAAATTGGAGAGAGTCAGTGGAGGGCAATGAAAATTATTAGGGGGCTGGGGCACATGACTTATGAGGAGAGGCTGAGGAACTGGGGTTATTCAGCCTGCAGAAGAGAAGAGTGAGGGGGGATTTGATAGCAGCCTTCAGCTACCTGAAGGGGATTTCCAAAGAGGATGGAGCTAGGCTGTTCTCAGTGGTGGCAGATGACAGAACAAGGAGCAATGGTCTCAAGTGGTAGTGGAGGAGGTCTAGGCTGGATATTAGGAAAAACTATTTCACTAGGAAGGTGGTGAAGCCCTGGAATGGGTTACCTAGGGAGGTGGTGGAATCTCCATCCTTAGAGGTTTTTAAGGCCCAGCTTGACAAAGCCCTGGCTGGGAATATTTAGTTGGGTTTGATCCTGCTTTGAGCATGGGGTTTGACTAGATGACTTCCTGAGGTCTCTTCCAACCGAAATCTTCTATGATTCTATGAAGCCATTCTTTTGCCAGAAGCAAGATGACCAGGCCAAGAAGGCTAGACAGGCTGTCTGGCCTCAGGAATTAAGCCAAACCCAGAACTCACAGGGTTGGTGAGGCCAAACCAGGAGGTTGCATTCAAGAGTTTGTCATTTTCCAAAAATCTGTAACTCTCTTGTGCTCTGTTAAGAGTAAAGTGTTCACGGATAAGAAATTCCTTTGCTAAGCCTGCGTGCCTGGCTCCACACCACATTCTCCCAGAAGGATGTAACTGGGAAACATCTGTGTGAACTCTGGTGAGAACGTGTCTAAGCAACTGGGGGACTGGGAGGGCTGTGGCACTGGTTCCGGGCCCTACAGAGAGAGACAGCAAAGTCCCACTGTCCAGGAAGGGTGTGAGACATGGTCATTCAAGCACACTTCCAGATGCAGAATCCCAGAGCCAGGAACAGTGATCAGTAACGACCCAGATCCAGGGGGCTTTGAAGAACATGGGATTCAGTGGCTGGATCCAATCACAACAGACTGGAGCATGAGATGGCTAGGTTGTGACAGGACTCAGTGTTCTACTACAAGAATGATACACACTCACATACACACTCACAAAAAAAACACTAAGGGAAAATAGAGGTTCTGAGCTTGCTTGCCCTGATGTCACTAACTCCTGAAATAGCAGGATTATGCTTAAATTTGCTACATTTTTTGGTTTTGCCCTTTAAAATCCTTATACTGTGCACAAGTTAGTATGCAAACTCGGAATTACTCATTACCAAAGAGCCATATGAAATGGACATGCCTCTATTCAATTGGATTTGTGAGATAAGTTAAGGAAGAGGCAATTGTGTAATTTGCACACAAAATGGTCAGAATTGATCTAGAACAAACCTTTAACTTTCAAACTGGTTTAAATGGGGGAAAGGACCATTGGATAATTACATCATTTAACACATTGATTGTCTAAAAGTCAATTCTAATGATTTCAGAAATAGAGGGCATTGTGCTCTTCTCATTTTTAAGGAAAGGTTTTTGTTCAGTTCAGAGGAGTAAATGGTGACTTTTTAAAAAGGAGACAATATGGAAGGGCTGAAGAAAACAAAAGTTTCATTATGGCAAACAAGGCTCATTTCACAAAAGCAAAAAAAGAAAAAAAATCAATGGGACACAATTAAACTGGCTACATCTCCCCTTACAGTATAACAAAGTAAAAGAAAATTAAATGATTCCTACATATTTAGAATGCATAATTAAATGAGATGTTTGTGTCAGTCTGAATAAATATACATTTACTCTAAGATTATATTCCCTTGTTGCTATATTCAATCATTCTCCCAATAATTAAAAAAAAGCCCAGTACCTAAACCATATGATTTTTAAGTATTGATAAGGCTATAGCATATAGAAATGTGTCACAAGGAAAGTAACGATAATACTTTGTATCTAGCACTTTTCATCGGACAAGGCCAAATCCTGGTTGCCTTACTCACACGAATAGTCAAGTGAGACTCTCAGCACAAGCAAGGGTAAGCAGAATTCAGCCCTGGATCTCAAATGTCTAAATAAGCCTTTGTCTATATTAAAAGTTGCATTGGTTTAACCAAAAAGTGTGTTTGTAATTGAATTAGTCAAACCGGAACAAAGCTGTGTGGACATTCGTAAATTGATTTAAGCCTGGTTTACATCCATTTGTAATATTTCAGTAAGAAACCTGGCTAAAGCAAAGAGATGCCAGGTTTACATTTATTCAAGAATACATATACAGGGGTTTGAAACAGTTTAACCAATTAAATATAACAAACAATTTTAGTTAAACTTGTGCAACTTGTATCAAAGGCCGGTCTAAGCTTCCATTACCCCTGTGAGGTAGGTCAACATTATACTCCATTTATAGGACGTGAAACTGAGAAGCATAAAGCTTCGTCCTGCAAAGCACCTCTTTTTGAAGCAATAAGAGGTGAGTCTAATCAGGAAGCATTCAGCATCTCACAGTATCTGCGCATATGCCTCTTCTACATCAGTTTAGCTCCACTAGTAGCAGCACTGTATTGACTGAATGTGCTTTGAGCAGAGCTATCTGACATGGAAAGATGATTGGACTTGTGGTTAAAGCACTAGACTGGGATTCGGGAGATTCCTGGCTGTGACACAGACTTCCTGTGTAACTTAGGAAAGTTATTTAATCTCTCAATGCCTCAGTTACATATCTGTAAAATGGGTATACTATTTTTCTTCTTTCACACTCTTTGTCTCATCTATGTAGATTGTGATGTCTTTAGGAAAGGGATGTCTCTCCCTTACTAGGTGTATGTTCAACACCTACCATGATAGGGATCCAGTCTCATTTGGGGCCTCCAGGCGTTGCTGGAATGTAAATAGAGACCTACCAAATTCACAGTCCATTTTGGTCAATTTCATGGTCATAGGATTTTTTAAAATAGCTAGTTTCAGTGTTTCAGATGTTTACATCTGGAATTTAATGGGTTTGTATCCCTGAGGGTCCTGACCCAAAAGAGAGTGGGGGGTTCACAAGGCTACGGGGGTGCAGGGTCATCATGGGATTGCCACAATTACTTCTGTGGTGCTGCTGGGCAGCGGCGCTGCCTTCAGAGCTAGCAGCTGGAGAGCAGCAGCTGCTGGCTAGGTGCCAAGCTCTAGAGCCAATGCCAGGCAGAGGGTCACAGGGTATAGGGGGATGGGTTACCATATGTCCGGGTTTTCCCGGCAGCTTCCCCAGTCCCGTCAGGGGCTGTCCTGGCCAGCAGCCACTGAGCTTCCTGCAGCCATGGGAGGTTCCCAGAGGTGGGTCTGACCCAGCTCTGAGAGCAGCCACTCCAGAGGAAGAGGAAGTCTCATCCCTCCACAGCCTGGACTGAGACTAGCAGCTGTTGTCTGGCCAACAGCAGAAGCCCACAGCTAGGGTACCCCCAGCCCTGCCTCTCCCTTAATAGCCAGATTTCACAGTCCGTGATGCATTTTTCATGGTCATGAATTTGGTCGGGCTCTAAATATAAATAATAACTGCACTTACCGTACAACTCGTGGCCCATCACAGAGAAAAGGCTTTGCAGTTGCCTAGGGTATGCTCATATCAACTTCAAACCATGAAAAATCCCAGTGGTGTTATCATGCAGACCTAGCACAGGTAGACAGGTGGCAAAGATCCATCACTCCTGTTCTTTCCAAGAGTGTCTCCAGATGATGGGCTAGAGAAATTCCCAAAAGCCTTTTTCAATAGCACCATCATTGCCGTTAACCGGAGAAGAGTGTTCCTAAGCTCCAGCAAAAAATAAATTCCATTGCCATGCTCTCCATATAGTTTTACAGGGGACCTTTTCTGCAGTGTGTGAAGCAGTGGGTGCCTCTGAAGGAAGGGAAATCAATGATCCAGCTCTTGATCAAAGCATTTGGCCCTGCCCAGAACAACTGCTGAGTACTTCATTTCCTTCCCTCCATCCACTTCCACGCATGCAACCCTTTGCAAATGGTATTGAGACGTGCAGTAATGGAGGACATTATCAGTGGAGTGGGGCAGCGGTGATAGTCAGAAGAAAATATTTCATGTGGGGAAGCCCTGTATGTTTACACAGTGGACCCTTAACATCATTAGGACTTTTATTATGCAGCTCATCTTCTAATCACTATACTGCTCCATGCTCTCCTGCTAGAACAGAGTTACACAAGTGTTCATAAATTAGACAGCAATGCAATTATATTGCTTTCATCTAAACTGAACTTTAAACTCTCAGGGCTTCAATAGCAGGCCTGAGAGCCTCAATAAAATCTGATGTGAATGGGAAGGGTCAAAAACAGCATTTCACACATTTGTGGGCAGCTCAGAAGCCTGCACTAGGAGAACTGTGGAAGCCATCTGAGTTACGCATCTGCGGCATCAAAGGACTAGGCAGAGGGGTAGGAGAAAACTAATGAAGTGCTATTTAGTTGCTTTTGATTTGTTACTTAGGATCAGACATAGGTGCTGGAGCTAGGGTGCTGGGGGTGCTACCGCACCCCCTGGCTTGAAGTGGTTTCCATTATACACAGGGTTTACAGTTTGCTTCAATGGCTCTCAGTGCCCTCACTGTACAAAATGTTCCAGCACCCCTGGGCTCAGATCTCCACAGTCAAATGAAAGGGGCAATTTTATTTAATTTTCCACTAGAACTAGACTGTTAGATTCCACCCAGAATAATACAGTAAAATATGCCAGACTGAAGATTTGAAATTAAGTGTCTGTCTAATATTTTCTGTGTTTTGGTTTACAATATACAAAGGACACCTATCCGAGACTCTAGGAGCTCTGACAAAATACTCCCGTATTTAGAGGATGCCTCTTACACTGTCTATATGCATTTATCTCAAAGTTGCTATGTTTTCAGTTTGTTTTACTGTGAACGACGACTCACAAAGGGACAGTGTGTGACAGGCTCAACTGATTTCAATGGAGCTACACAGATTTACACAAACGGAGGGTCTAGCTCAGCTTCTCTACCAACAACAACAACAACACGGTATCTCTTGCTCTTATTCATAGAGCATCTTGCTCCATTGACTTCAATGAGACCACTCTTGAAGCAAGGTACTACTGGATGGCCTCCCAACCTGAAGCAAATACTCACCAGCAACTGCACACCATAAACACTAACCCAGGAACCTATCCTTGCAACAAAGCCTGATGCCAGCTCTGTCCACATATCTATACAAGTGACACCATCATAGGACCTAACCACATCAGCCAGCCATGCCATCCGGGGCTCATTCACCTGCACATCTACCGACGTGATATATGCCTTCATGTGCCAGCAATGCCCCTCTGCCATGCACATTGGTCAAACCGGACAGTCTCTACGCAAAAGAATAAATGGACACAAATCTGACATCAGGAATCATAACATTCAAAAATCAGCGGGAGAACACTTCAACCCCTCTAACCACTCAGTGACAGACTTGAAGTGGCAATTTTGAAACAAAAAAACTTCTAAAACAGACTCCAAAGAGAGACTGCTGAACTCGAATTAATATGCAAATTAGATACAATTAACTCAGGCCTAAACAGAGACTGGGAATGGTTGGGTCATTACACTAATTGCATCTATTTCCCTATGTTAAGTTCTCCTCACACCTTCTATGGGTCATCTCAATTATCACTTCAAAGGATTTTTTTCTCCTGCTGATGATAGCTCATCTCAATTGATTAGACTCTTCCTGTTGGTATGCATACTTCCACCTTTTCATGTTCTCTGTATGTATAAATATCTCCTGTCTGTGTGTTCCATTCTATGCATCCGAAGAAGTGAGCTGTAGCTCACGAAAGCTCATGCTGAAATAAATTTGTTAGTCTCTAAGGTGCCACAAGTACTGCTGTTCTTTTTACTTGATGGGAGTAAATATACCAGAGTCTGGCCCTCTGCAGGTAATTCACATTCATGCTCTTGAAAGATAATGCACCCAGTAAGTCATGTCACTGTTTTAAGATGAACACGTGACCAAAATATTCCTTCAAATACTCACCAGTGATGTGACCGATCTCCTTCATTTCTCTCCTATCCCTCTCTTCAAGAATTCACACAATGGGGCTGTGGAGGACATATTGATGACATGTCTATGTAATCTACTGACACTGAATTGTCTCTGTTTCCAGAAGTGGGAGCAATATCTGGCTGTTAACACCTTTTGTCTTATGGAAATTGTCAAAACAAACAAACAAACGAGCTGGGAAAAGGGATAAACTAGGTGTCACAGGACAGGAAGGGAAAGCTGCAGCAAAGGTATTACCCTATTGTGCAAAATAAAAAATGGAGGGTGCAGAAATTCTATATTCTTCATCTTATCAACTTGAAAATACATGGACAGTCACCGCTATTATACATAGTATTTTAGGAAGGCAGAAAGACATATATTTGTTTTGAAATTCATCAGATAACTTCAGTAAATCACATGTCAAAATGTTTTTTTAAAAAGTGAGGGTTCCAGGAACAGCTTCTTTTGCTTATGTTAAGCCACATAAAACACAATATATGAAATAAACTCAGCCGCTTAATCAGAGAGACAAAATGCCACCACGGAAAATTTCCATTTAAAAAAATATGGTTCTGACTTGCAAATACATTTTTAGAAGCAATTTTATTACAAAGTGTCCCATCAAGCAACATCTTGAATATTCTGGCTCACAGCACACATTCCTCAGTGCCGGCGGTGGGGGAGGAGGGGTGTTACAGAGAGCTCAGAAATGGTTAGACAAACAATATATTGAGAGTTGAACTGGTAATGATTTTAATACCTGAAATTTTTAGGGTCTGTTCTCTGCCAATGCATGCTCATAATTTCAGTCTCTGATAATAGAAGCTACATGCATCAGGTGATTGAAAAAAACAAAAAACAAAAAACAGACCGCTTCATCTGATTCCCTGATATTTTGTTCTCTCTCTATTTTCAGAGATAAGTTTAGCATGTGGTAAAATGTGCTGGCTTGACAGTCCTGAATTGCTCTTTTTACCCATAGAACAGCATGGGTAGGGAACAGGTCTTGCAAGTTTTTCACATCGCCCATCCAATATTGCTCAACCCCAAGTTAGCATGTAGGAGTTAGACTCTCTCCTGTTCTTTGGAACCTGTAATTAGGCACCTTCTGGTTCCCAGTGCTGTCATCCCAAGATTACTGGCCAAGATTTTCAAGAGTCACCTGTGATTTGGGGCACATAATTTGAGTCACCTTAGAGGGGCACAATTTTTCAGAAAGTGCTGAAAAAGTTCTCTGAAATTCAGCCCACTTTAATGTGTCTCAAGGTACACACCTCAGAATGGAGGCTCCTCAATCACTCACCACTGCTGAAAATCTGTCTTAGGCTTACACTTAGGGCTACACTAGCTTGGGGCGGGGTGTTCAAACTAAGATATGCAACTTCAGCTATGCTGTTCGCATAGCTGAAATCAAAATATCTTAGCTCGACTCGCCACCATGAGGACAGCCAGGTGAGTCGACTGCTGCAGCTCCCCCATCAACTCTGCTTACTCCTCCTGCCAAGGTGGAGTACAGGCGTTGATTAGCGGATCAATTTACCACGTCCAGATGAGACGCAATAAATCGATCCCCAATACATCGAACACTACGCACCAATCCGGCGGGTAGTATAGACGTACCCTTATTTAACACCCTCAGAAATCAGGGGCCTGCTGTGCAAGGGTGCTGTTCAGAGTATAGAGACAGTCCCTTCCTCAAAGAGCTGACAACAATTTAAAAGTACAAAGATAGGCAAAGGTTCAGGGAAAGGGATAAAACCTACAGGCAGAATGCTCAGTGATGTAGAGAAGACACAGTTCTACATTCATTATATATCCCATCAACCAAAACCGTACTTGGACTACAGTTTAGGTTGCCTATGTGTCAGAACCAATCAATGCAAGGAAATCTCAAGTTAAGAAAACTAACGGCTGCATGCACCATAACACATGTATTATATTAACTAATAATTCACACAGACTCCGCATCTGCAAAACACATTCCCTGACACTTTGAACTAACAAAGAAACACAATGAACATCCCAATTTTCTGGGGCTTGGGGTTTTTGTTTTTTTTATCCTAAAACAACTTTGCTCTAAGGAGAGGTTTATTAGACCTGGAACTCCAGCGCACACATTGAAAAGCATTCAAATAGGAGATCCACATTCTATTTCACACAAAAAACAGTTGCATTATAAGCTAGCTCAATCTATAGAACTACTGTAACATGTCCATCACTATAGAATCTGAATCCAAATTATACCATAACTGGCATAACTTCTGCACCAGCCATGCAGAAATTTATTTCTATTCTTTCATATGCTGCTATCAAAATCTTTTAAAGAATTACCCCCTAAAATGAACAAACATAGCTTGGTCAGGCACTCACCAAACAATTTAACCTTCAAATTTATTTTCGCAGAGAATTTGAATCTGTTTCCACCTCTGAAGAAGCTCATGAAACCCTAGGTGAAGCAGTTAAAATAAGAAGGAAGAATGATGGATACTTATGAAACTAGTGTGCTTTAACAGAGCATTGAACTGGCAGCAAAGACTACTGAGTTCTAGGCTCACCTCTGCCATAGGTTGCTATGTAGAAAGGAGCAAGGCATTCCTCCATTCTGTGTCTCAGGCCTGGTCTACACTGGGGTGGCGGGGGGGGGAGTGGATCTAAGTTACGTGAATAACGTAGGTGAAGTCGACATACTTAGATCGACTTAACATAGTGTCTTCACTGTGGTGATATGACTGCTGGCGCTCCCCTGTCGACTCTGCCTTTATCTCTCATAGCGGTGGAGTACAGGAGTCGACAGGAGAGCACTTGGGGATCGATTTATCGTGTCTAGACTAGACTCAATAAATCAAGCCCTGCTGGATTGATCACTGCCCGCCGATTCAGCGGGTAGTGTAGACATACCCTCAGATTATCCATCTGAAGAAAATGGACCCTTGAATATCCAAAGTCTAGTCTACCATTAGAGTTTTACTCATCTGAAGGACAGATATGTCTCTGAAGTTTGACTTATAGTGCACAAAGATTTCTGTGTAAAAAAGTCTAGGCACTGAAGTCCTTAAATGCTTTAACCTGGAGAGTTTACTGTCTCTGCAAAGGAAACATTTTCTCTGGCTGACCTTTTCAACTCTGCAGCAAACCACTTTCCAAACCAAAAACCTCACTTGCCCGAAATAATTGTGCAACCCTTATTCATGTTGATGAGTACTTACTCACACAAGTTGTCTCAATGAAGTTAATAATGAAGTCAAAAGGATTACTCATGTGAGTAAATGTTCTTCAGGGTGTGTGAGGGTTGCACAGGCTAACCCTTGATGTTCCTCGTTACATTTAGATCACAACTGTAGACTAATAATTGCCTTCTTCACAAGGATTTTGGGAGACCTCAAAGTGTTTTGTGGCAGTCAAAACCAACCATAACAGTAAACATAATGACAGCTTTCAGAGCAGTAGCCGTGTTAGTCTGTATCCGCAAAAAGAATAGGAGTACTTGTGGCACCTTAGAGACTAACAAATTTAATAAACATAACATACGCAAACCTTTTAAAATCTTGTTACTTATTATTATCTATGCCCCCACTTTTTCTCTCCCTGACTTGGAAAGTAATTTTGCTGTTCAGGGGTGATATTCCCTCTCCCTGCAGGGCCTGCGTATGTTTGACACTATTTGGAAAACTGACTAACAGGGTGTTCACTTTTACCAGGCCATTAATTGATAACACTTAATTAATCTGCCATGTGAAAGATCAAATGAAGATTGTGTCCCACAACAAGCAACATATATTGACTTTGTTATTCCAATTATGTGGCTGGCCAGACTAGCCCTTTGGTACAAGACTTAACCTTTGAATCACCCTCAGCGCAGAACTAGATCAGCTCCTAGGGATCTGACCTGAAAAAGACCTTGACACTGCCAGAGCTCTATGTGCTCTGAAATGTTCCACCCTGTGCCTGTCATAGCCTAGTGCTTGTGCTGTCATTTGCAATTACACATGTGTTAAACAAGATGCGTAGATAAGAGGCTGATAATTAACAGGGTGGTCTGATTACAATTCACTCTTTTATATCGGTGAGCATTTTTTCCTTTATTTTTTGCTTTTTTAAAAACAAGAGATAAAAGAATGCTAGGAAAAGAGCAATTAGTTTCAGGCACAACTGGGTAAGTACAGCAGACAAAAAGGGCAAATTGCCTTTAGCAGACAATTTATGAATCAGCTGTAGATTTCTAAGTCAGTTTTTATTTTTGTTTCCTTGGGTTATCTTCCACTAAATTGATGGGGAACATCATCAGAGGCAGTTTTGGTGTAATTTAGTATAAGAAAACAATTTAAAACATATTCATCAGATTTTTCATGGCTTTCTTTGTGGATTGTTCACACTAGCACCACAGCAATAGGCTTTCTCTAGGCACTAATTTTGCTATTATGCCAGCTCTCCAAATCCACTTTTTTCCCCACCCCCCAAAAAAAGGCAGTACAAAATTCTGTTGTAGACACAACACGTGTACAGCATATTTAAATGCCACAATCCTCTAACTTCACTCTGTCAGAAAGGTAAATGTTTATCAGACCACAATACAGGATTAGCTTTGAGGATGGTTATAATACAGTGTAATTATTCAACAGTCCAAATATGGGTATGTTACATAGGAATATATGCTGCACATGACCTCTGTATGCTACTTGCTTTGGACCATCCTTCTGCAGGCTGAGTATTACCCTATTATGCAGGTAGCCCCAATCATTTCAATAGAACCAACTGTGCAGTAAAGACTCAGCAGTGCGAAGGTAGCAGAGTCTGGACCCATATGAGCTAAATTCTGACTCAAACTTTGAATTTGTAAAAAGACGACACACACACACACACACACACACCCCTTGTGTGCTACTTAGAGATTGGGTTCAGGTGTATAGAGATAAGTGGAACTACTTGCCTGCTTACTCCCCTGAAGTAGGTGTGTGGCAAAGGAATAGACGAAGGTGGAAATTGAAAAGAAATATTGTCTCCACCTCATTCCTCACTGACCACAGCAGCTGAGCCAGCACAGGGAAAATAGTGATTTACTCTCAGTATAGGCTACCAGTAAGTTACCACTGGTGTTGCTGGCTCTCACAATGTTGTCACAAATCTTGCAATATTTGCAGTTTTTCTTAAAGCCCCAGTTCTCGGAGTCAAGTGATTATGTGAGAATCTCAGTTCTGTTGTAGTTTAAAAAAAAGTTTCTAACCCCCATGGTTGTAGAGAAAGGCTTGAGAATGTGAATCCGACAGGCTCAAAAACCCCAAGGAAAATAAAAAGAACCCAAAATGTATGACTGGCTTAAAAATCTGACTTTTAAAAACAGTTTTATGACTTTTGGACACAGGATTTGTCAACACTGTCTAAGCCCCAGAAGCAAGGAAAGAATTGGAACTCAGAGAGGTCTCTGAGTCATAGTGTCTGCTGGAAGGGGGCTGCTTACATGCTGCCCTGCACTCTGGGCTGTGCTTAAAGTCACAGCCCAGCCCATGATGAAAGTAGTCTTGACTCTGATCTCACTTACACAGGTGTAAATCAGGAGTAATGCCAAAGACGACAATGGAGCATTGTCAGTGTAAAACTGGTGCAAGAGGGAGTAGAATCAGCCTCTGTATTATCAAATGTAAATACCATATATCTAATACTCACATTGCTTCTTAAAACATCAAAGCTTATTCTGTTTTCAAATATGCACAAGGAAGACTAAGTGGCACAGTGGGTGAGTGCATTAGGCTTTTCACCTCATCCAAAAAGGGCTAGCAAACTGGTTCCAGTAAAACAACTTCCTTGACACACACCCACAAAACACCAAATGCCAATCTAAACTATTCTCCCTCCTGATACAGCACCATAGACATTAGTAATGTGGCATAATCAAACGTATGAGCCAGCAATAGCTCACACACAGTTGTTGACTCTGAAATATATTTTATTTTGAGAAAGAATACTGGCCAAAAAACATGGTTTACTTATTCTTTTCAAGAAATGCAATACGGTCTTTAACCTATATATACTTAGGTATGTAGGCAACCAGCAGGGCTGTATAGAAGGGACTTGTATTGAGTGCATCATTTGGAAGATGGCACTTCAAACAAAAATACTGTAAAAACTCCTTCCAAAAATACGGTAAATCAACTGCACCACTGAACCCTAGTGAAGAGACTTAATACTGGGGCAAGTCTTGACTTCACAGCCTTCTGGGTAAGAGGCAGGAGTACTACCAAATGAACCAAAGGGAAATGAGATGCATTCAAAGATAAATGAAGATATGCTAAGGGTTACGTGTGCTATCAACCAATAAATATACTAGGAGTAGGAAGTGCAAAAAAGTAATTAAGGTTAAGAAAGAGGCATAGGCAAGCTATAAAACATGAGGCAGAGAGGAGGACTAGAAAGATTGCAGAAGGAAGTTCAGAGAGTGTAAAGAAAAAAATTAATACAGAAAGCAAAGGAAGAGACAGTAAGGAAGATTACATGAGAGGTTAAGATAAATAAGATTTTTTTTCAAGTTCATAAAGAATAGGAGTCCATTGTTGGAGACAGAAGAGTATTTTCCTCTCAGAAGGGATGGCATGGAAATGTTAGAAGAAAAGGCAGACATTTCATTGGAGCAAAATAAAATCAAATGTTGTTCTTGGACTAGTTTTCACAAAGAAACAGATATGAATTTCCCAGGAAATGATGTACCCATACTGGGCAAAATGATGGAGTTTAGATAATAGGATGCATGTTAATTGACCAATGCATAGATTATGATGTGACAAGAAGTACCTCTCTCAGGATTTAATGGATAAATGTGGAAGGAAACTAGGGCTGCACCAGCAGAAATGACTAGGAAACTAGCACTTCTGAAGATGAACGAAAGGTTAAAAGGAGGTCAGAATTGAAAATAATCTACCACACTTGGTCAGGACAATAGTCATAACAGAGGGAAGTGATTACTGAAGTCCCAACAGAAATATCTGCTCAATTGCAGGTAGGTGGCTAGGTGGGAGCTAGCACTTCCTCCATACTATAGTGTTCACCTTTAAAATGTCAACATTTGTCACTTGGAAGTATCCTGCTTTACACAGGTATTCCCTGTTCTAAGCATGGGGAATACCTTTAGTACCACACCTCACACTAATTATTCTCCAGCAGTGACATTCTACGGGAGACATCTATAACTACCTCACAAGCAGCACACTGAAAGCAAAGTCACTTCTTTCTAGAATAGCTGGAAATTTTTTTGGGGGGGGGGGGAATTCCATCTCAAAATGACCTTTTTCTAAAAATGCTTTTTCCCCCCCACCAAAAATTGCAGATACTGTTGAAACTTAATTTTTCACCAAAAATATCATGTCTTTAACAGTTTCTTTTTCAAAATCTTTATCAATACAGTTACTGCAGTGTTTAAGTCACCAGTTTTTGGTAACCATTTGGATAAAAAAATTGAAAAAAATTCACAAACGTTTGTGGAAAATGGTTCTGGTTTTCAAAACTGAGGCAGTTTGAAGTTTTCCATGAGAATAGGCTTTTCCTTCTTCAGCCAGCACAGTTACATGTTAACGTGGAACTATGAAGCACAATGGGCAGCAGAGGCATTGGCGTTACCTGTTTGACTGGAGTGTTGCTAAGGAAGCAGAGGAACACGCGTGCAAAGGCTGTGGCCAGGGGCCTCTCAGGGAATTTTCCTCTCATTACATGTGATGTTTATTTATATATTTATTTACAGTGGACTCCGTTGCAGCCTGAATGCCTTTGGCAGTGGGCTAAGGAAATGAGCCTTTCATTGAGATAGAGAAGACCCATGAAAAGCATGAAGAATTGAAATGACAAGGCTGTGCTGATAGCTTGTTGAATGAATGAATGAACTGAATTGAAATTTACATTTATATAGCTTTGAACACTGCGCTGCGGAATCACTTCGCAAATGCAACCACATCTGGGATGGAAGTAGAACATGACAGCATATTGCCGTTTTCCAAAGTCTGGCCTTCCAAATATGGCCACCAGCGATGGTGAAGGGTAGAGAATCTGCCACGAGTGAAAAAGTTCTCGAGAACAGAAAGTGGAAAGTTTCAGGCTAAGAAGGCTGGGAAGACTTGCTAGGTGCAACAGGTGGTATTGCTTAATTTAGGACCATAATCTATGCTTATGATTCAAGAGGAGATGCAGTACTCTAACTTAGTGGCTCTGTATGTATGAATGAGAGGGTGGGGTTGTCCTCTAGTGCCCTCATCCTAGATAAAGTGCTTGTTAATACTATCTACAAACTGCTTTAGCTCAACTTGTACCAAGCCTGTGGCGTTTGTTTGTTTTAAGCAGAAGGACCAAGGTTCTAGACTCACATCCCAATGTACACATTTGATTTGTATGAAAAATTGCATGTTGTATGTAAACACTACCACATTGCTACCAAATGCTGATTGAGAACTTTCAGCATAAAAAGAATGTGCCAAAACATCAGCACCAGCTGGAGATTCCAACTCATGGGAGCATCACCTTCTAGACTTACACACCCTTTAGACATACTAATCCAAATGATCAGAAAGGTCCTGTAAATGTGCTCACCTCAAAGTTATCATCCTTCACTCACTTGAACCACCACTATGGAAGTCAACATAGACCCCTCTTCTGCCACTGATCTGCTTTCTTCAGCGAGTCAACACTACACCCACACTGAGAAAACCTAGCTGCGCTGCTTGCGCTTCCTATCACAAACTATTGTGAATGGCTGCTGCATGTCTCTGAAAGTCAGTGGTGGATAATAGGATTCCTATCAGTGCAGTACAATTTGTAAAGTTCTTTGAGATCCTTTCAGGTCTGCAGCAAAATTCTTGAGAGAGGTTGGGTAAGTCACTTAATCAATATTGCCTGTGCCAAGAGTTCAAAACTCATAAGAGAGAACCCTAAAAATCATGCCAACTTCCTAAAAGTCATGATTACATACACATACAACCAACCAACCATCTTTTTTGGTCAGTTTCTTGTTTTTTAACTCTCTCTGCCTGCCCCCAACATGGACACGTCAGTTACAGGTTAAACATTCACCTGCTGCTGGTTTCTCTTACCCCCTAGCCCTGTCCCGTGACCCAGAGCCCTCTTTTGCATGCCACTCCATGACTGCCCCTGCCCTCCTTGCACCTTGGCTCCTCCCACATGCAGGCTCCAGCACTCCCTGCCCCCAACTCTTCCCCTTGCAAGCTCTAGCAGCCCTGCAGTCTCCAGCCTCCTTAGCCTGCTCTAGCAGCTGCTGCTCCCCGACCTGGCAAACTCTGGCAGCTACTTCCAGTCTGTGACAAAGAAGGCTGCCCTGGGCTCTTCCTTTCATAAATCCCTCCCCAACCTGGACCTGTGGGACAGGCAGTGGGGCAGTTGCTCCTGAGCTGAGGAAGGGAACAGCTCCAATAGGTTGTGCCTACTCTGTCCTGTCCAGAGTGCACAGGGGTGCCAGCAGGGCTGGCCCTAGACCAAATGGTGTCCCAGACAAGGAGAGTCTTTGGTTCCCCCACCCCATTCGTTGTACTTTGGAATACCTTGGGGGTTTATTGCATTTGTAGCCCATTTCACAACTTTGATACATGATTTGCATGCATGATTTATCCCTGTCATATAAGACAATACATTTGCATGCTAGGAACTGTAAATCTGTATTTATTCATGCTAACAACAGAAACAGCACCCTGAGCCCAGCGTCCCCGAAGCACGGCACCCCAGGCATTTACCTGGGTCACCTGCCCCCAAATCCGGCCCTGGGTGCCAGGCTACTACAGTCAGCATCTACCCAAGTGGCACCACAGCCAAAAAAGGGACATATGGGGAACTCAGGCAGAATCCCTGAGCTACCTGTGGTTGTTCATGAGACTATGAACTCCAAACAGCCCAGAATCACAACATTCACCATAATACTGTCATTAACCTCTTTATGGCCCTTTTTACCCACCTGAAAGAGATGGATGATACCACTGACCTCACAGGGGCACTCTGAGTAATTATTCACTAAATATTCATAAAGAGCTTGAGATCTGTGGGTGAGGCGTGCACTTTATCTTTGTTATTATTCTTGAAACAATGGTCTTTTGCACTATAGTGAGGTGACCTTGCCTCCTAGTGGTAAGCACTAATGCTGATTAAAGTATTGGAGACTCCTGCTGCTGCAATGGTGGAGTTTGACATCAAAAAGCAGTAAGGTCATTGGTTCAGACCCCAGGAGGGTAAGATTTTCCACACATGGACACAACGGTCATTAGATAGGAATAACAGGCCTGTGGTTAAGGCAGCGAGCTGGAATTTAGGAAATCTGGGCTCAGTTCCTCGCTCTGACACAGCTTTCCTGTATCACCTTGGGCAACTCACAATCTCTTGGGGGATGGGAGAGCAGAAATAATAATCCTTTCACTGTCTATTTGAGACTGAAAATTCTTTGAGGATAAGTGATGGGGAGAAAAGACCAGACCACACAGTGCTATGGCCAATCCTTTACCAGTGGAGCGATCCCTGGGATGCAAAGATAACACCATAGATTGCAATAGCAGACAGGGAAACAACAGACATGAATAAAGGACTTCTGTAGAAGCACAGTTTAGGTAAGGGAAAATGTTGACAGTGTCCTGGAGATAAGATGACAAACAAGAGAGAGATGGGAGAAAAAGATGAATTCAAGTTCAAGGGTAACTCTAAGGCTTCTGGCTATGCTAGCAATGTCATGGTCTAAAAAGTTGAGTTCAAAATATTGGGACATTGTACCACAAAAACTTTAATCTCTGAAGCATTTAGTAGTTGGAAGTCGTAGTGTAACAACAAGCAGAAAGAGCCCAGGCCTGCAGATAGATGGAGGGCAGAGAGTTGAAAGAATAAGGGAAATGAAAGATCAAAGTCAGATCCCATGATCGATACTAACAATGAGATGTGCCAGAGGGAGAAAACGTGGTAAAAGGCAAGGGATGGAGCCTTGAGAGGCTTGATAGTTGGGGTTGGGGAAGACATTTTAGGGTCTTCACTAGAACTTTAAAAAGCTGGAGATGTTGGAGAGGGGGAAAAGATCATTGGAAAGGTAGGAGCTGGAATAATGCGTTGATCAGTAACGTTGAAAGATGTCCAGTGGCATAGAAGGAGGGGAAGAGTAAAAGACCTGTGAGCACAAGCATGGAGGGGATTATTTACAACTCATAAGAAGGCACTCTCACTACAGTGAAAATCCTGCAATGCAGAACACAGTTACTGCCATTGTGCTGGAAGAGGTGGTAAGAATCATGCATGAGGACCATTTCCCTTAGAGCTGTGCTGGAGTATGAAAGGCTGAGGACAGGACAGTGATTATTCTGGAACAGCCCAGAGAGCAATCCCTTTTTTAAGAAAGGGAGAGGAGGGAGCAGTTCTGAGTGTGTCAAGGAAAGGAAGCTCCATTGAGGATGAAGTGGTTTATAAGGGCTGAATATAAAGCTGAGATAATAGATGGGTGTGCAGTGAGGAAGGAGGTGAGACCAATGATGAAAGGTTGTGGTAAGGGAAGAAGTCAAGTGAGGAGGAGGAGGAAGGTGCAAGAAGATTGGGGGTGAGGAGGAGGCAAGGAAGCAATGGGGTCAAACTCACGTTCAACGCACTACACATGGAAGGGAAAGAAATGAAAAACATAGTACTGAGAAGGGGAGAGTGACACTCCAGAACGGGGGCTGAATGTTACCAGCATTCTCACAGGTAGCTGACTAGAATTACTGGGTTTCCATGCTCAGTGGGTGTTAAACAGGGCTTTCCACATAGCTCTCCTGGCATCCTTGTGTCTGGGCCCCAGTGAGCCTTCACAGAGGCAACACGTGCACACAAGTGAATAGGGTGAGCTGTAAGAGGAGGCAAAAATGTCTGTGAGGTTGTGCAAGAAAAGCAAAGAGGGTGACAGAACTGTAGATAGAATGGGTGGATTGGGGAGAACAGGATTAGCAAAGGATGGACGGAGAAAGGTGATGAGCTGAAAGCAATGGGAAAGTGTCCAGGTTTTTGCAGGGGATGGGGAGGGAATAGGTGAAGAAAATGGAGGCATAGGGAGAGCACAGGTAAGGAGGGCAAACAAAATATAAACCTCTATCATGGCAGTGAGTGCTGGCACAAAAGAAAAATGTTCTTCCATAGAAGATTCCTATTAAGTGATTTTGCTTGATTTTTTTCACTCCACTCATGAGTTATCAATCTCCCCACCCATAAAGATGAATGCCATATCGGTACTAAGCCATCAGATATCCTCAATTTATCACTATTTAATATATATTAAAATGCGCTTACCTCTGATTGCAAAAACAAACAAAATAAGGCAACATAAATCAAAACAAAGGGAGAAGGAGGAACAGGAAGCTGAACAAACAGACAGACAGACAGGAGGAGGGATTTGTTTGTTTACAGCAAGACTGGAATTTTTTCCCTGAACTTCACTTCTGCTCATCACAACATCCAACCAAACTCAAGACAACCTCCCCTAGAAATGTTTAAAAGATCTTACAGAGCAAATCATATCAGTAGCTTATTAACCTCTCCCCATCCCCCAGTATAATGATCAGTGCTGGATGGAAAGGTGGGGGTGGGGAAAGCCGCACCAGAGTAAAACTCAGCAACCCTGCATCTCTCCCTCTGATCCCATTATAAACTAACACAATATTTTTCTCCAATTTTCAGCTGGTATTGAAACTCGCAGCAGAAAAGATACTGAAAGCAGCAGGAGCCACGCAGGGGTGTCAGACTTCAGAGCGGACATTGCCTTGGGACCTGGGGGGGGGGGCAGTAAATCAGTGCACGCTTGTCAACAGCTCCAAGCTGCAGGAATTACTCGAGCGAAAATAACAAATGGCTGTCATTGTGGAGCCAAAAACCTGTGATTATAATTATCACATCCCCAGTGACCTTGCATAAACTTTAATCCCTCTCCAATGGAGCATTTAAATAGCCTGCATCTACTGGCAGGGGACCGTGTCCCCTTAGTTGAAAATACAGAGGCTAGGAGAGAAACGAGCCACAAAGAAACCACCAAACTCTTCCATGTCTTACAGCTTGTATTAAAGGGCTGTACAGGAAAAGCTTTGTCACTGTCATTTTAATTGATATTGTATTGTCATCCTGAATTCAAAATGCTTCGGCTGAATCTAAACTCAGCTCAGCCAAACCCCAGACATTTTAATCAGTTGAAGAGGTCAAACACCACCAAGTTTTCATGGCTGCATTGAGTGGGTCACTAGATTGAAACAGCACACAGTGTGTGCTGGTGGAACAACACAACAGGCAGTGGCCTCTCCACTGGAGAGGCTAGTCTGGGCGGACAGGTGGGTTCCACACAGGAGCTGTGGAACATAACCAGAACCTGAACTGATGCATCAGCATTTGTGAAGGTCCTTTTCAGGTCCTGGACACAGGTGCTGTTTTTGCCTGTTCCTTCCCTTTTGGTCATCCTCAGCAGCCTTTGATTATATGATGATGGAGCTTTATTTGACAGAGAGGTGGAAATAATTTACAGTGACGTTATAATCATTGATGTTATTTTAACATATTCCAGTAACTATAACCTTGGGAACATAAAAGTGCTCAGATACGACTGTGATGGCTGCCGTCAAAAACCCGAAGATCTTTGATTCCATTGCTAGTGACTGAGACGGGAAAGAATAGAATAATGAAAGAATGTCATATTCCAACAGTTCTTTTCTGTTACCCAGCCTGAGACATTTTGGGAACCTAGTTTTTCACACCTCACCCTATCTTAGGTCTATAACTCTTACAGTAGCTGTGACAGCTTGAGCATATTGCTTTGAAATTGTTCTAATGAATGACCTGGTTACTAGTATAACTCAGGCCATATAATTTGGCTGCACCTAAATATACGGTAATTCCAGCCACACCTGTGTTGTCTAACTACTACTGCTATGCCCAGGCCTTCCCTGCACACACATGCATAAACTATGAAACAGTTTTAGCTCTGGTACCACAGATCCATATAGCAGTGACTGCCCGTCATCTTCTGATAGTGCTGAGGGATTGGAGGAGGTGAGAGGGCAAAATTCATTGTTTCATTTTTAAATGGATGTTGTGTTTGGTTTTGAGTCTTTCCTTTTTTAAAAAAATACAGATTTAAAAGGAAACAAGCCATGACAGATGCTAGTTAGACATCTAGATATGAAGTTAGGTGCCTGATTTAAAATTCCCAAAATCTAAAAATGTGGACCTCAGTGGATCATTCAATGCACAGGAGAAGTCAGTTGCTGAGAAAGGGTTGGAAATCAAGAGCTCCCAGGGCCAGTTCATGGACCAATAAACTGCATCTCTGTTTCAGCATATTATTAAGCCAGTAAAGGAACTGGGGGTGTTTCTTTCTCACAAACTATTGGAAACTATTTGCAAATAAGCTAAAGAGAGAGAAAATAAAAGTTCCCTTTGTAGCACTTGAGAAATTGGAGTGTGAGTGTTTATCATCAGAATTTGGCTTGTGTAGGCAGGAAATCATACTGCCTAGCTAGGCAGAGAATATTTAAAACAGAGTAGCTCTGCCTGCGTGACGTGTTTTGAGATTAGGTTTCATATGAAATAAAAAATGTGGATTGTTTATTAAATGTGTAGCTTTGGGATGGGATTTTCAAACAGACATAAGTGATTTAGGAGCACAACTCCTATTAAAAATCAAAGGGACTTGTGCTCCTAAGTAATTTAGGGACTTTTGAAAATCCTGCCTTTGGTCTTTGTCTTTTTACTCCATGTTTTTTACCTTGTATGTGTCTGAGGGGTGATGCTATTGTCCCTAGTCCCAGGCATGTGGTAAATATTCTAAGATGTTGCACAAAAGCTAGACGCATGATACCTGTGGATTTCAGTGGGACTCATGTGTCTCTGTAACTTGGTAATTTTTGAATAGTTTCAACATCAGTGTAGGCTAAACTTCCAATAAATAACACATAAGTCTCTCTCCACATTATGGGGCAAAATGCTTATCTCTGAATCACACAGTGGTTCTCAATTTCATACTGAGAACCCTTATTACACAGGGAGCAGCTATTGACATCAATGGGAGTGCCACATGCAGAACAAATAGACAATAGTTTCATACTGAGAAGAGAATTTCACCCACATTGTTCATATTTGTCACGTAGACCCGTGAAATACAACTGTTACTGGGGGAGGGGAACACAACCCGTTTGAGTCTGCCCATCTCTACGTTCTCATCCCATCCTCTGTGCGCCACTGCATCTGATACCACTAGAACCAAACAGGCAATCTGACATTAACAGCTTTTATCATTTCATAACACTGACTCCAAGCAGCTGCAGATTCCATGGTATTTTCTTGTGGTGATGGCGCTCAAAAGAAGCCTCAGGATTTTATGAAATGCCCAAAGCAATCTCTAGCATTGTAGTAATTTTGACCTGCTAGAGAGCCCATACCACAGTACTGCTCTATACTGGTGAAAATGCAGCACCACTTGGACAAACAAAGATGTAACTCCTGAGAAATCATCTCATTCGGCTTCTTTTAGCTAAACAGGACTGCACATAGCACACGGGGTGCTTTAAAAGATGGAAGGAGGATAGAGGTTATAAGAGAGGATGAGATGTGTAACACACCGGTCCTTCCTCATAGGGCATCACCAAGCATGAAATAGAGGCAGACTGTATGGGGAGGAAGTCCCTTAGCCAAGTGGAATCCTCCAGAGTTCTGGTTACCAGAGAAGCATCTGAATTATGAACTTTTGGAGATTGCCCTGGCACTAGATCCATAAGTAATTTGCAATGAGGCAGGTTCCCAGCATGTTTTCACATGCAGTTTGGCTATGGGGAGACTGGTGATTGTCCTTTTTTAATGTATCCCCCTAATGGTCAAACGGTACTGGCCATAAGACTAACACATCTCCACTGGGATTTATTCTAACAATTCAAAACTGTCAAGCAAACACCGGTTTTTTTTTGTTTTGTTTTGTTATGTTTTAAATATAAAGTTAAGCAAACATTTTGCTTCTAAGTTATGTTTGCATCTTTCTCTCCCCTCCTCTCCCCTCCCTTCCTCCACATGAACAATTACATTAGCATGAAGCCCAGGCTGGGCAATACTTCATCTGGGGACAGTAACAGGTTTGAGGTCCACTCTCTTGTGACCCTTTGGGGCGAAACAGGGGATCTTGTCTCTTTAGAAAAGGGAGTTTCTCTGCTTTTCAAAGCACACTCACTTCTTGTCCCAGAAGGTCCCATGTTACCAGACCTTGAAATCACGATAGAATGACATATAGAAGAACCACTTCAGGTAATTTTTACATGTTACTAAAAATAAATCTATTCTAAGACCCAATCACCCTTCTGAGATCTCTTGCTGCTCGTGGAAGGAAGGGTCAGCATTCTGAGGCATCATCTCCCTTGTCCCCTACCTTGCAGATGATCCGTCCACGAAGCTGGGGAGGCTGTGTGCTAGGGCCAGGAGGTAAAAGGCCCTTCCACCATTCACAGTGTAAACCCTAGACACATGGCTCCACTGCAGCCAGCATGATCCGGCAAAAAAAAAAAAAAGAAGGTTCTGGAGGATACAGAGTCAGTAAGGAAGCACTGGGCCTGTGTGCAGACAGCCCTAGCATTCTACAGATCCTTCACTCTTGACTCCTCTTACCAGCACTCTGTGCGCCAGACAAGTCTTGCCAACTCTCACCATTTTATCACAAGTCTCATGATATTTGGGGTGGTTTGTTTGTTTCACGTCAAGCTCCTAGAGTCCTGGAATTATGTGCAAAGCTCACCTCTCATTGTTAAAGGATATGTTTCTAGCCTACATGCTGGCACAAAAAAAAGCTTTAAAACATGATAGCTCCTATCCCACAAAGACTCAAATCCCAGAGGGCCAATTAAAAGACCCAGATACATACGTATTTTAAATCTCGTGATTTTTGTGGACCTGACTCATGGTTTTTGAATGCTGGGGCTGGCAATACTGCATATTTCTATTGCAATGTGAGAAAAAACTGTTTTGGCTTCATTTGCTTCCGATTCATTTCAATTGTCCTCTGTTCAGGCAACTTTCACATGTTTGAGTTTCGGCAATGAATGCTTTGCACAGCTCTAAATATAAGTACTTAAGGAATCCATTGGCCCAATCAAACACTGACCAAAAGGAAGCTGCTATATAGAAATTAAGTTTTTCATGCTATATTTTTTTATTTGCATATACTCAAACATTTTAATTATAACTCAAGATTTTAATTCAATCAGACTATGCTACATAAAGCAAATAATTTCTCATTCAAATTATCCTGCATTGAATATTAATGACCCCGCTTTCAAGACTTAGACTCAATCAAGTTCATTGACACACTATTAAGAAAGGGAAAATAAATTGCTGAAAGGTTAGGTACTGAACCCTGGAAAAGCTGTAGAGACACTGTGTACACAGACATGCACTCGTACATGTGTGTGCACATGCACACATACTATGAAGAAATTGAAAATCCAGTGATGATGTGATCCCCACGAGCCTAGCATTTCAATTATCAAGCAATCCTATCACACAACCAGAAAATGTCAGTGTCACATGTTCCTATCGTATGTTGTTGAAAATACCCTAAAGTTTGGAAATTAATCACTTGGCAATGCCAATCTTTTAAGTCAGGCATCTATGAACCAACCTCTTCTCTACTGAATGAATTACACTTAAATCATATAATTGCAGGCTGCCCTTCAGTCACCCTTAACAACAGGCGACTTTGAAAATTGGAATTTTTCCCCCCTCTGACTCCCAACTTGCAGGCATGAAGCATACAGTAAAAACTTGGTGCCTTTTAAATTACCTAAAATGTACATCCTTCAGACAAATGAAAAGAAGGGTGCAATTTAAGGGCAAATCATTTTGTGTTAATCCTTGGGAACTCAAAGCATGAAGATAAAAGGAGAAATAATGCAGGTTTCACTTTGCTCATTATGGCACATTGACTTTCACCTAATCGTATGCAATTAAAATTTCTTCATGAGATTTCCTTATTGAAATAAGAAAGATAGCACTGTGCTGAATGTGGTGATAGATCTGGCATAAACGTGCTTCCTGGACAAACTGATTTATCATGTCTCATTCCAACAGTACTTTCTTGCTTGCTCATTTCTCATCTTATTACTGTGAAGTTGTAATTAAAGAGGATCCTCCCACAGAGAAGAGTTCTCCTTGAGGACAGGCTAAATTATAAATGCACTGTTCTTTCACTGAGATGAGTTTAAAGGGACACTCTACAGAGAAAATGAGGCATGCCTAAGACTTTGGGACTTCTGACTCCCACCTTAATTCAAGGCAGACCTGTTTCTGTGGCTCAAAATAAATTGACAGGCTTTCTGAGCAAATATAGCTCTGGAATTGATCATTTTGGTTTAAAAATACTTAGATACTATGTATATAATCATGAGTTTAAAAAACTTGAAATGTTTAAATGGATAATGAACAATTATTGAAGCAACCAGAGCTTATAAAAATCTATCCACTTTCCAGGCGCAGTAGAACGAAAGTTGACCAACAAGCCAATCAAAATTGACCACTACAAATTGACCAAAAAAAATCTGAGAATTTGCCAGGAGATTACCATTATATGGGAGCGATTTTACACAGGGATAAGATATTAAATATATCACATTAGAAGTCCTTGGCCAAATTCTCCTCTCTTAAAAATCAGCAGAATTGCTCTGATATAAAAAGGAAAGATTTTGTTCCTCTATTTCAGGCCTGCCTCAAGGTCCCCCATTTTGCTCCTGTTGAAATCAACAGCAAAAATCAAATTTCCTTCAGCGGGAGGGAGATCCAGCCCAAAAAGTCTGTTTTATAAAGATTTGTATACCTTTGTATCTGAGCTCCTCACCTAGTTATAACAATGCAGTGCATCACCATTAGAGGGCTCAAAGTCTAAGGGCATGGCTACACTCGCAGATGTAGAGCGCTGTGAGTTAAACCCTCCTTCACAGAGCACAGTGGGGAAAGAGCTGCAGTCTGTCCACACTGACAGCTGACAGCACACTGGCATGGCCACATTTGCAGCACTTGCAGTGGCATTGGGAGCAGTGCATTATGGGCCGCTATCCCAGCATGCAACTGCAATGTGCTTTTCAAATGGGTTGGGGGGTGGAGTGTGACAGAGTGTGTTGTGTGTATGTGGAGGGAGAGAGAGTGGGGTTTTGGGGTGCTGAGTGTGTGTCAGCATGCTGTCTTGTAAGTTCAGACCACCCTCTCTCTCCTCCTCCCCCACCTCTCTCTCTCACTCACTCAAAGCAAACAGTAAATGTTTGTTTTTTCTCTGAGCTGATAAGCAGCCGGCTTCTCCGAAAGGGAGCTTTGAAAGGGCATTTCCGAATTCCTGCGGCCGATTTCACAACGACAACAATGGCCACTCACTTAACGGGATTATGGGACATTTCCAGAGGCTGATCACAGTGCAGTAACGCAACACCTCGTTCACACTGGTGCCGTGGCGCTCCAGCAGGGATGCAGCAAACGTTATTCCACTCGCTGAGGTGGAGTACCAGCAGCGCTGTAGCCGTGGAGTCAGAGCGCTCTACATGCCTTGCCAGTGTGGACGGGGAGTGAGCTAGGGCGCCCAGGACTGCTTTATTGCGCTGTAACTTGCAAGTGTAGCCAAGGCCTGAGATTCACATTTGGTCCATTTCTCCTAATACCAGTAGGCTTTAAAAGATGCATTATAGGGAGGGAGTGTCATTCTGCAGCAGGGAAAGGCTCCAGCTGGAGGGAGGTGCCAGTGCATGTAGTTGTGTCTATTTGTCAAAATATACTTTCCACAAATGTTCTCTGATATCTGTTTAAAATCTGAGATTTCTACAAATATTTGCAAAATAAACACGAGAAGGCACAAAGCATATGTGAACACAAAGCATATTCAAAGCAAATATGCCCTGAAAAGTCTCAAAAATGTACATCTAGCTCTAAGAAAATCCCAAATCCTTTAAAAATAATCTATGTAAAACATCAGTCTCAAAACTTTTCTGTTAGATATGCTACTGAAAAAACAAATAAAAGTTTTTTAAAATGGGAAATTTCTGGTTTTGCTCCCTCATGTTTGAGACACAAAAATGGCTAGAATTATTTTTTTTTGTGGATAAGGAGGAATTTGCAGAAAGAAAATTTCTCCTAGGCTGGACATTGCTTGTCAAGTTTCTGACCAAGGTGAATGTGTTTTATGGATGAATTATTGTTTATTATTAACTTACATAGTGTTGTAAATATACTTGGTGTTGTGAAGCAGTAGGTCAGTGCCAAGTAGAGAAAAGGTCCCTACTCTGACTGGATTATGATCTAGAGGCCCCATCAATGACAAACTACAAGACAAGGCAGAACATGCATAAATTTGGAAATATCCATTAGCTCTTGATCATAGAATAGGTGTCTTTTTAGACACTATAAATAAGGAATTATAATGAAGATACAAGAATAAACAAAGCAGCATTTCCAACCAGTGGAATTCCCCTCAATTCCTATCCTTTTTGTTCTTACTGGTTACTTCTGCGGGCCAACAAATCATCTCCCCGACACAATAAATTTGTTATGGAACATTATCTCAGCTTGAGGAAGGCCAGCATATGCTAAAGGTCATGTATGTATTAACCCTCTACATGAGAGTCCCCACCCTTAGCCAAAAATGTAGTCTTAAATTAAATAGTATTGAACTAGCTATCACTGATCTCTCATAAACAGATTCATTTACCCGACACGTTTTTCCAAGATGCGCCTGTGGGCACATCCTTGTTTGCTGCAAGGTATTATTAAAAGCAAAAAGACCATGTGGATGAAACATTGAGGTTGCCCAGTTAAAGTCCAAAAAGAAAAGAAATGCAAAAGATTCTAGCAGCAAATTTAATTTAGCTGCATAGTACATCCAGCCAGACTTTGATCTCCATAACACCCTTGCAATTCCAGAGTAACTGTATTAAAGCCTATGGCATTTGCTCTGAATTTACACCAGTGAGGTTAAGTAGGGTGGCCCCTTTGTAGTATATTTTATAGTAATATTTTGCAACATAAACAGAAATATATTAAAATAACCAGAACACCAGGGATAGAAGATAAATGTATTAAGTATTTTACATTTAATTTCCTTTGTTTTTTTTTAAAAAGGAAAAAAGAAAGTTTCCGGTTCTCTAAAATTAGCATTTAAGTTGTACCAAACAGACCTTGAGTATGGAAGGGTTGGATAAATTACTCTTTTTGCAACTGCTATTGTTCAGCTGGATATAAAAGTTTTCAGCAAAACAGGATAAACAAAGCAGCAATATAACTGTTTACATTGTGACAGCTGGACCTTCACAGCTAGAGCTGGTTCAATAACGGGAAAGGTCTTCCATGCAAAATTTTGAAAATGTCAAAATTATTTTTGTTCTATAGGTTTCCAAAAGGAATTTCCCATTTGATTTTATTTTTTTTTCAAGACACTTAGCAAAAATTCAGCTTTTCAGTTTGCTTATCCCTTCTCTCCAATTTTTCTTTTTTTCCCCATTTTGCCAGTGGAGGAAGCACCAACAAATTTTCATTTCCAAGCTTCTGTTGAACAGACAGAACATTTCAATGGCAATTCTTTTCACAACACTTAATTTTCAAAACTGGGCTTTTTGGATGAAAACACATTCAGAAATAATGCTGACCAGTTTCAGTCACAATTGGGGGGAGGAGGGGGCACGTGGGGGAAGACAGGTTAGAAGTGTAGGTCCAGATTCACGAGTCCATTTCTGTTACTTTATGCTGTTTCAGTGATGCAAAGAAGCCTTAAGTTTGGTTTGTAGCTGCTTTGCATTACCAAAGTGGTAAAGAGCAGCTGGAGCCTACCCGTAAAACTGGCCTTTACTATATAACGGGGCCTGATTCACCTCTGATGGAACTTAGAATTAGCTAAATATTGTAGAATCCAGCAAAAATGGTAGAGCGAACATCAGATTGTAGGGGCTGATCCTTAGCTGGTATAAACTAGCATTGCATCATTGAAGTCAATGCTGAGGATCAGCCCTATGGATGACTTTGTAAAATTGGGGTGAGAGGTATTAAAATACATAATCCTAAAGAAGCAAATGCGCAATAAACATACAATGGGCCTGAGTCACCTCTCACCAGGATGAATTTCATTAAGGCAATGGAGAGATGCAGACACAAAGAAGTAGTACAGTAATTAGTCACAGACGGATAAAAAGCAGAAGTTACAACAAAACATGGCACCCCCACCATTTTTGCCTGTCCCCAATGTTAAAACTAGTGTTTGAGGGATGTTCTGTATGTTTCAGTGAACATACTTCAGGGAGACATTTACAATCCCTCATGCCTGCTGTCCTGGCAATAATTTGCCAGCAGTAGCCCCACTGCTGCTGAACCCATTGCTGAGGCTAGGCACAGGGAATCTGTTGGCAGATCTAATATGGTGGCAGGGAGTGACTGCCCCCCAGAGGCCTTTAGGTAAACATGTCTGGAGAGCAAGCCCACCAGCACCCACCCAGCAGCAGCAACTCTTGTCCTGTGGGGCTCGGCCCAAATCCCTGCTTCAGGCATTATGACATGGCACATGGGGTTGAACAGCACTGCAGCCTCATGCATCTTGTTCCAATGCCACTCACTCATGACAGAGGAGCGGCCAGGCCATCTTGAGTGGCAGTGTGACCGCACACACGTCACAATGCTCAGAGTGGGAAGCCAGGCCCAGCCCTGTGGGACAAGAGTCACTGCTGCCCAGGGTGAGTGTGGAGCTGGTTTGCTCTCCAGCCCACCACCAATGACTCATTGCATCCTCTCACCCTCGCTTGCAAAACCTGGCATTTGGTTCTGACAAAGACATTACAGGTGCACAGTCAGCATGGCAGAAGTGATTTTCCAGTCCCTTGTGACTTTGTATATTATTAACTTCTCCTCAAACCAGACAAGGAACACACAATCTAAGGCTTATGTCCTGGACAAGATTCTCCAAACTTTTTGCTCTAGTCCTACACGTTAAATAGCAGTTTGATTTTTTTTTTTTAATAGTATCAGAAAAGTGTGTATTTTTACTTACTATCTCATAACTCAGAAAGGGCTAAAGACATTTGTGCTCAAATACTCCCAAAAGTTTCTAAAAAAGGCCATTTCCAGGGCATTTGTATGGAGAAGTGTATGTATCTGGTTTCAAATGCTAAAAATGAGCTTGACTGTTTTGCAGATTGAGTTGGCCCTTTAAGAGAACTGAGGCTCAGTCTCATCTATGCCAGCTCTAGCCTGCTGCCTCTCCAGGGGATGAGTTTTCAGGTTAAGATCTGGTGATATTTGAGAGGCCACCTGATAATTGGGTAAGAAATGGGGCTTCATATAAGATAGTCTGCTCAGAGGAAGGCTCCTGCAGGAGACCCAGTGTTGGAAATGACATGGGAAAGGACTCTCCACACCAGCCCACTGTAAGAGCCTGCTCTGAGGGCCAAGGGAAGTGTCTTAAGAGAAAGAGGTTTTTGGCAATGCCAGGCTGTTGGAGTTGGGTTTTAGGAAAGAACTAACCAGGGAAAGATGAGTTTTGATTTAACTTGATGATGAACTGCAATATTTTAATAAACCAGACTCAAAGAAAGGGTGTTGTTTGACATGAGAACCTATGTATGGTTACACGGGAGCACAGGAAGGGGAAACTGAGTTAGGAGACAGACCCAAAATTGGATCTCATATATCCTGCAGCATGTTACTTATACTAAATGGGGACTCAAGCTCCTTAGACTGTAAACTCTCTGGAGCAGGGTTTCTTTGTGTGTGTGTGTTTGAACCACACCTAACACAATGGAGTCCTGGTCTACACCCAGACTTCCTAGACACTACTGTAATATTAATAATAAAAGCTGGGCCTTACAATGTGCTCATGGCCTCTGTTATAGGTCAACCTCCACCTAGGAGTGACCTCCAGCAGCAAGCTGCGGCATACTAAGTGCACCTGCCTCAATTTCCCCTTTCTTCTCCCCTGAAAGGAGCAGTCTCTCTCTGCCTGCTACAAAGCTCATTTCTGGGCATAATTTATTCATGTACATAAGTCTAGTTATTCCCCCAAAACCTTGTAATAAAACCATTTTCCAATTTCCACAATAAACATAACCTCACAGCAGGTTCTTCCCATTGCAGGAAGATCACAAGCAAATCACCTGGCCACGAATCAGTAGCAGTACTGTGTGCTCAGTTCCTTTGGCCCCTGACCCAGGGCTCCAGGCTCCCTGTCTGAGAGTAACCCCATCTTCTCCCTGACCGACACCATTCCACTGCTCCAGGCTCTATGCCAGAGAGTCCTACCCCAGCTCAGGGAATCCACCAGTTTGCATCTGGATTCAGTATCACCTCACCAAACTGGATCTTCCTCTTTTCCTAAGGGTCACTGCCTAAGTCTTCTCTTCACCAAGGGCCCCTAGATTTGGTCAGTTCTTACCAGCAGCTTTCCTCCAAACTCAGCTCTCTTCCAAGCACACCTGCCAGCTATTCCTTGCTCCTTCTTTCTCCTCTAGTCCTCACCAACCCTACCCTTCTCTTTCTGACTCACCCAGTCTCCTCCTCTCTAGGCCTCAGGTGCTCTCTCATAACCTGAATTGGGGAGCAACTGACTGGTCACAGGTGCACTGGCCTCTTCCCTCTTAAAGGGGCAATGTCACCCTCTGAAAGCCTCTTAAGATGTGCTGAGAGCCCCCAACATGCACTGAAGTCCATGGCAGCTGAACCCAGTGAGCACTAATCAGGAGCTGATGAGCATTTTGCCTTATTTAATTCACCTCATTCAGAGAGCTAATGCAAGGCCCGGATGGAGGTGAATTTGACTCAGACAGGCTGACCCTCAGCTACTGTACACTGGCATAGCTCCTCCTTCCTCTCGCTCTCCCCCCCCCCCCCAAAAAATTAAAATCATTAGAGCTACACAGGTTTCCATCAGCTGACAATCCTATGGATTATGGGCCCATTCAGGTCAATGCCAAAACCCATTTTTTGAAATAGGCTTTGGTGGTAAAAGCAGCAATACATGTGTTTTCAAAAAGAGATTTCCACCAGTCAAGTGAAATGCTCACCTATGGAAATACAGGACGCATTATGTAATTTTTGTTGTCACTGTTATTTTGTTTTGCATTATTTTGTTCATTTGGGGTGGGATTTTGGGGGGAGAGGAGACTTCCCCCTATAAAACAGATTTTTAATCCAGAAATTACTAATCTTAATTTATACCTAGCAAAAAAGCTCTGAACACTTTTGTCCTTTGAACAGGAAAAATATAGCTAGTGACATGGATAACATCCACTGAGGTAGTTCATCTCATGGTGTTTTATTGATGAGTATTGACCTTTTCCCCCTAAAATTCCCTGCTTGTTCTTGATTTGCCAATTGCTATCCATCATCTTCAAAAAGCTGCTAATGATTTGATGCAGAATGTCCTTACTGCTGCTCCTGTCCCCATCCTTTTCTGTATATTCCTCCTTCCCCAAACTCTTAACTTAATTTTTCTAAAGGCTGCCGTCAGATGTTATCATTAATTATTAGTTATTCATTTTATTTGTAACACACTGGTGAATGTGCGCAACAGGTCCTCTGCGATGCCCAATCTGTGGAGGATGAGGGTTTATTACTAAGGCAGGTTGGTTCTGTAGCTCAAGATCTGGTATCTCATGTTTATCTCTGGAAGCCCATAGTTGAGTCCTTGCTATGCTGACCAAGATGTCAGCAACTGCATATTTCTTTAGATTTATATTAAAAACACTCTCTCCTTGTGCACACACCCAATCTAATAAAAAACATGTGCAAGTTTGCCTGTTTAAGAGGAAAAAGCAAAGAGGCCTGCCTACTGTAACAGCCCCCTCCCTGGGTGATCGGCAGGGTCAAGCCAAGCACCTTCACCACCAAAGTATAGATCCTGACCACTTCAGCTAAAGGGATAACACTATTAGTGGCTAGTAGTGGTATTTGGTTATCTTCTAGCAGGCCAATCATTAGAGGGGAATGCTGGCACAGAGTTTGCCAGTGTGTCACACAAGCACCTGAGAAAAGGACTGGTCCCTGTACTGCATCCCAAAGGCCAATCAACTCTGAGTGTCTGTGGATAAATTCCAGAGGTAAGGACCCTTCTCACCAGTCAATATTCCTAACTTTAGATACAGAAACAATACAGGCATACAAATTGGATAATCACATTCAGCAAATTATAACCTTTCCAATGATACCTTACAAGACCCATCTTGCATAAAATATATCTCAGTTATGTCATATCCATATCATAAGCATATTTCCATTAAGAATATGGGGTATAACATCACAGTTGTATTTGGCACACTCACCATAACTCTCCCATTCCATGCCCCTGCTGCCTGACATGTTTCAGTGGCCTTTTATGGACCCACGATTTTGTGAGTACAGCTGTTCTCATGAGATTGCATCTGACACAGAACTGGAATCTGAGAGACCTGGGCCCCAAACTTAACAGAGCAAAGCATGGTTGGCCTTACGGGTGGGCAACATGGGGAGAGGGGGCACTGTGGTCAAGAGGCAAGAAGTGGGGCAGGCTGTGGTAGGGAACTCGGGACATTATGAGGGGGCAGCAGGGCCCAGGAGAGATGGAGGGAAGGATGGGGAGGCAGCGGGTCCAGGAGGGAAGCCAGGGAGGCAGCAGGGGCCGGGGCACCAAAATACAAGTTTGCCCAGGGTGCCATTTTCCCCTAAGACCAGCCCTGAAACAGAGAATTGCAGCAGTATATCCCCCAATTTTAGGAGCATTTGGGATATGGAGTTTTGGTTCTGACTTATCTCCACTACTTTGGAGGGGTGAAAGAAGGATGGCCAAACTGATTAATGTTGCCAAACAGCACCAGGTATGTGGCTTTAAAGGAAGATGTGCAATCTGGCATAAAAACCCAGGAAATCAGAGGTAAACAAAAAGATCTAGGTATGAAAGATGTTTATGGCTTGCTGTCCTTAACAGTAAACCACTCTATGGGGATTTTGAAAAAGGAAATGTTGTCTCAGTGCATGAAGCCAACTACTGAAATCTTTTCAAGGTGTGAATCTCTCATATCTCTGCTTTTAGAGAGTGGATTCTCCTTTTTATTCTCATTTTCACTCTCCGTCTATCTTCATTAGTCCGCTGGCACTTGGCTAGGATTAGTGAGCTAGTTTCCATGGTTTCGTATTTTCACTTTATGTCTTTCTTTGCTTAACTCATTAAATTGCTCCTTACTTCACTACATTTTACAGGAGACATATTTATTGTATTAGTTACACAATGGCCAGATTAGTAAGTGATAGGCAGTTTGCGCTTTGAAAGAGCATATTCCAACAGCAGGAAAGAAATGCAAGAGAGAGATATTATCTACTAGTTGTAGCACAGCCAGGCTAACTAGTGATTGCTAAATGTTTACCCCTGATGGTTATAATTAAATACAATAGCATATT
Organism: Chelonoidis abingdonii; assembly: GCF_003597395.2. Classification (NCBI taxonomy): domain Eukaryota; kingdom Metazoa; phylum Chordata; order Testudines; family Testudinidae; genus Chelonoidis; species Chelonoidis abingdonii. The sequence continues at coordinate 130,088,914 of NC_133773.1, forward strand.
TCTAATGAACAGACACCCTAGTTGTCCACAATGTGGTGGGTCTGGGTGGGGCGGAATGGGAGAGCAGGGACTGGACACCTGATTCTCTACCCTGCAAATAAGTGGGGCAGAAAGTGGCTATTGGTAGGGATGGGCAAAGCTGTGGGACTGTGTAACTGGAAGTCTTGCCAGAGTAAAAACTGAATATGAACTTCAGGATTTGGCTCCAATTTTTGAAAGCAAGGTCCAGTTTAATACATATCATGATTGCTTCATTTGGCACATAATCCTGGGCCCGATACTGCCATCCTCACTCCGGCAAAATTCTAGTTTAATTCAATGGAAGTTTTGCCTGAGTGTAAACTATAACGTAATGCTTGTTCTTGTACCTAAGCAGATTTATTATTCTGCTTCGTTAAAAAAAAAAACCTATACTTATCTGTTCTGGCAAGTCATTTGGTGATCAAGTGTATCTGTTAAGCAGAATCTGTACTGAAATTGGTTTTCAGTCCCGCTATCTAGTTTTTATAGTTGGCCTCAGCAGCCTTTGGTGTGTTTTATTTGTTTGTATAGCTATCTGAAGCACTTGCTAAACTAGCATGCCACCGCCAGCAAATCTCGTGTGTAACAGCAGCAGCACAGACAGGCTTGCCACCTCATGCACAGACTACAGCGTGTACATGGATGTACACTTTGCACATCTGGAATGATTCCAAGCTGCTGGACATTCACTGTGCCTTCTGTCAAACTGAAATTCACAGTGCCCCTCCAGTCTAGCCACAGAGAGTGTGGTAAAGTATCTTTACCATGAACCTCTCTCTTTTGATCTTTTCCACTGTTAAATATAACATAGTTGATTCAATTACATTGATGTTTCTCAGACGCTGAATGTAATCATCCATGCTCTGCCTCTTTAGTTCTACAGAGCTCCAAGACACAGAGTTCTTTCAACTGAATTAAGATCTTTCTCACAGTTATTGAGTACTATATACAGGGGTTTATTCCATTCATTCATCTTCTCCAGTAGTTCATTTATCACTTGGAGGTAATCTACTGTGGAGAATTCTGATCAAAAGGATGCCTGATTTCTTGGTTGGTTAAAAAAAAAAAAATCTAGTCTTGCAAAAAAATATTGACTCAGTACCTTGGCTAAATTTTGTAGACTGTAAACCAAAGATTAGAAGAATTGTAAGTTTCTTTTGTTGCCCAATTTATACATAAATATGACAAGAGTATAGTACCACTTGTCTAGAATTCACTTTTTCCCCCCAACGCATGCTCTGAATATGGCTTTCTTTCTAGCGAACCAAGAAGGAGTTGGTGGAAAGTTCCATCCAGTTTCACCTGTCCTTTTTAATGTGATCTTCTCCATTGTTTGCTCTACCACTCTACTTTGTACAGTCCATTAAAAAAATAGTCTGTCTTTGTTCTTTGTGACTAGTACAAGTTGGTGCATTTTAAGTTCTTCAGTAGAGTTTTTCTAGACTTTATCTTCTATTGCTGCTGATAAAAGTCTTTGATCTCTACAGGATATCAATTCTGTCTATGGCTGCTGTTCTATCACTGTTCTTGGTAGAAAACAGTTCAATCTTTTGTCACCTATCAGATCTCGTTTCCTGATATTTTATATCTTTGGTATCCACCAAAGACTGATCTGGATTACAAGGAAAACGTATTTTCCAATTTCTTATGGTTCTTGCCCAATTTAATCAATTTTCTTGAAGTATTCCTTCCTGATGCACTGTGCAGCAACAACAAATTTCTTTCTGAACCTTTCAAAACATACAAAGCTCACAGAAGCAGGACAAGAAAGAACAAGACATTGTTATGATTGGAAAGCCCCTAGATTTGACGTATTTAGTTCTTATATCTGTTTGCAAAAGCCATACACTATAATTTTTAATATGTACCTTTAAAAAGAATGCTTCAGTAACTACTATCTATTAAAATTCTTCATGTCCACTTCTAGTCTGAGTGAAAGGTGCTGAATTGGCAGCCCTGAAAACAGAAGTCCTATATTTAGGGCACGGCTGCAATAGAGAATTTACAATGGCATAGCTGCACCAATGCAGCTGCATTGCTGTAAGCTCTCTAAGGTAGCCGCTCTAAGCTGATGGAAGAGAGCTCTCCCATTCGCTTAACTCCTCCAGCCCCTGCGAGCGGCAGTAGTTTCTCCCGACAACATAGCAAAACTGGCACTTATGTCAGCATAACTTGTGTCCTCAGGGGAGTGATTTATTCACCTCCCTGAATGACAAATTATGCTGACATAAGCTGTAGTGTAGACATAGCCTTAGCCACAGAAAAGACAAAGCAGCAGTTACAGTACAAGCCCTATCACTGTGTCTCAAACTCAGACTGGTAGGGTTCACCTTTCAGGGTCCATGGGTATTCAGTCTCCAACCCATTCAACTGTTGACCTCTCTGTTGAGACTGGCACCACAGACGCTGCAGAGATGAGAAACATTTAGCATCTAGCTATACAGAAGATCAATTTTGTGGGTAGTATTTGTGATTCAGAAACCTGTTCACTGGGAAAGGAACTGAGATAACTAAATTCATTCACACAGTCTGCCCAATAGCCATCAGATGACAATGTCTTTCAGTAACTATTGACCTGGCTGATTTTGCACAGTGGCCTAGAGATGAAAGGCCATTGCCAAACCACCCATCAGTAATAGAAGCCTTGCACTCTTGACCAAACCAGTGTGGTCATGACTTAGAGAAAGAAAACTGGAAAAACAGAGCTTCATTTCAAGTTTTAAAGGGATTTATTCTATACCAAAAATAACAAAATGTTTCCAAAATTAAAAAAAAGCAAAAAACTGACAGTGTCCTTTACAGCTGTAATTACGGATCATGTTTGGAAGAACATCAGGAATCACAGACTTCACATGCAGTATTAAATAAAAAGAATGATTTCACATGATCTTTAAATATTGTATTGAGGACAGACTATCTTCTTCTGAAGGATTCATAGATTCTAAGGCTGGAAGAGACCATTGTGATCACCTAGTCTGACCTCACAGGGCCATAGGACTTCCCCAAAAAGATTCCCAGAGCCGATATTTTATAAAAACATCCAGTCTTGATTTAAAAATTGTCAGTGATGGAGACTCTACCACAACCCTGGGTAAATTGTTACAAGGGTTAATTACTCTCACGGTTAAAAACGTATACCTTATTTCCACTCTGAATTTGTCTAGCTTCAAAGTCTAGCCATTCAATTACGTTATACTTTTCTCTGCTAGATTGAAGTGCCCAATAAATATTTGTTCCCCATGTAGATACTTATAGACTGTGATCAAGTCACTCCATAATCTCTTTGTTAATCTAAATAAATAGACTCATGGAGCTCAATCACTATAAGGGATGTTTTCTAATCCCTTAATCATTCTCGTGGCTCTTCTCTGGCCCCTCTCCAATTTATCAACATTTTTCATGACTTGTGGGCACCAGAACTGGACACAGTATTCCAGTAGTGGTCGCAGCAGTGGTCGCAGAGGTAAAATAGCCTCTCTACTCATACTTGAGATTCCCCTGTTCATGCATCCCAGGATCCCATTAGCTCTTTTGGCCACAGCGTCACACTAGGAGCTCATGTTTAGCTGAGTATCCACCAGGACCCCCAAATCTTTTTCAGAGACACTATTTCCCATAATCAAGTCCCTATCCTGCGAGTATGGCCTACATTCTTAGGTGCATATATTTACAGTTAGCCATATTGAAACACATATTGTTTGCTTGCACCCAGTTTACAATCAAACTAGACCACTCTGCATCAGTGACCTGTCCTCTTCATTATCTACTACTCCCCTAATTTGTGTCATCTGCAGACATTATCAGTGATGATTTTATGTTTTCTTCCAGGTCATTTAACATCTGTATCAACAGCATAGGGCCAAGAACCTATCCTTGTAAAACCCCCAACAGAAACAGATCTGCTTGATGATAATTCCCCATTTACAGTTGCATTTTGAGAACGGTCAGTTAGCCAGTTTTATCCATTTAATGTGAGCCTTGTTAATTTTATATTGCCCTAGTTTTTTAATCAAAAGGTCCTGCAGTACCAAGTCAAATACCTTACAGACATCTAAGTCTTTTACATCAACCCTATTACCTTTATCAATCAAACTTTAATCTCAGCAAAAAAAGATAAATGAGTTTGACAGGATTTATTTTCCATAAACCCATAGGCAAGGAAACTAGAGGTGCAGGGGTTTCTGCAGCACCCTAAGTTTTGCGCAGGGTCCTGGCCACCGGCCCCAGATTAGAATTATTAGATCACAGTAAAATAGATAGTAAGTAAATCATAGATCATCTGCCATCGTTTCTTACCAAAACCAACATGGCCATCCAGAATGGTAATTATATGTTTACACTTTGATGTACTTGCATTAAAAATAATTTTACTCAAATTTCTGGTGAATTAGATGTCACTTGTTAATAGCAATAAAATGTACAATTAAAGGAATGCAGACTACCAACTCCTTTGGGCCAGATTCAAATAATTGTTTTAGAGTATAATGCGTCCAGATGCCACTACCAGTCCTGTGAGTAGGGCTGGATGAAATTTTCTGTCAATGCTGGTTTAGATGAAAAACTAGGTTTTTACAAAAACATTTTTTTCCTGAAAAGTGTCTGTTTTCTAAAGAAAATGTTGTTTCTGACAGAAAATAAAACAATGTCGAAAAAAGGAAATTTTTAGTTTTCAGCCAAAAATCAAAATATTTCAGCTGAAAATGAAAATATTTTCAATTCTAAAATGCCATAATGGTACCTCGTGATCCCATTCTCCTGTACTGACCAGAGTCCCCAGCTACTTAATCTCCCAAGACGCACCTCAGCCAGGAGTGCCATACTGCACCGCCTCCCTTCACCAAGAATGGAGATGATGGTGTATCAATAAAGATGTAATTCCACCAGGGAGTCCAGTCTATAGAGGATAATAAGACCATAAAGCACCCACACACTTCCCAGGAGACACCATGCTGATATTTCAGACTCAAAATATTTCATTATGCAGACAAAATATTTTAGATTTTAATTTTTCAATGAAAACTCAAAAATTTCCATTAAAAATGTTTTCTGATCAGCTTTACCTGTGAGCCATGCAGTTCCTGCATTAAAACATTCCCCGCAATCAGTAAAATAAAAATAAATGCATTCAAAATCTCATTAACCCACACTTTGCTGAACCACCACTGTAAACAAAAAGTTGATGGTTTCTCCCACTCTCAGCAAACATTTAATACTGCCTTATTTTCATTAAATATATTGTGGTACATTTATAAGCAAACTATACTATATTATCACAAAAAATTACACACATTAATTACCTCCGTCACCAAAGTGCCTGAGCAAACAATTTTGCAGCACCCCATTAGATAATGCAGTATTATTACTGCCATTTTACAGATCTGAGGCACAAAGAGTTTAAATGAGTTGACCTGGATCACACAGGAGGTCTGAAGCAAAGCTGGGAATTGAACTTAAATCTGCTGTGCCCTACTCCTGTGACTTCACTACAAGACCATCTGCTTCTCTTTATATCAGCCTTCCATTCTTATTAGGTTTGTTTCACATAAGGCTCAGTCCTATATGGTGCTTAGCATGGTTAACTTTAAGTGCTTTGCTAAACTAGAGCCAGAGTGCTCAGCACATGACAATACATTTAGGGAGAGACTATCACACTGCAATTCTATATAGGATTTTACTCCACAGGTATTCCTATTGGTTTCAATCAAACTACTTGTACGGGGAGATTTTGGCAAACCAGTAAAGTGCTTGAAACCACTATGGCTTATTGTTAAAACCAACCTATTAAGCAGTCTCAGCTTGACCAAGGCAGGAGGGGAGGAGGTTTGCCCACAGAAAGGGCAGCTTAACCCCGCATCCTTCCTGATAAGAATTGTGTTGAAGTTGCTGATACATGTATTTTAAAAGAGCAGGATGTGCCCCAGGAATGTCTATTGGGGTCTCAAGGCTGCAAACTCTGGAAAAACCCATGCCTGGTTAATCAATAATCAGAAGGATCCTCTTGCTTGACCACTGAAACTGCTTACTTAAAAAAAGATGTCTTTAAGGGACATGTCATTCTATTACTAATGTATAAATAAGGGGAAAAAGTTGAGGTAGTTGGACTCATTTGGGGACTGTTTTGGACTCTCCCGCTGGATACATCTTGCGGTCCCCACCAGGAGGCGGAAGATTTGGCCACCAGAAGCCTGCCGCTGTGTCATTCAAAAGCCATACAGCTTTATCAAGGGTTGGGGGTGTTTTACTAACTTGTTGCGGATGTGTGTAAATGCTTGAGACTAAGCAAAGTTTAGCTTTAAGTGAAAGCACTCTTGTGTTGTCCTGTTTGTGCCAGCCAGGGCTGTGTCTCCCCTGATTTATTTCCTGACACCACCTTGCACAGAATAAAAGTTACCAAGAGCTTTGGGGTTGAAAGAACCCCAGGTAACATACTCAGGAAGTAAGGTACTATTCAATGTGAGTAAAGGTATTGGAATTTGGTCCTCATTCACTAGTCAGAATATTCATTAATCCACGATGTGTCTCCCTGTCTTTAGTACAAGTGAAAGAGGTTCTACTGCAGTTAGTGGAGTTTTTGGTTTTTGTCCTTTTGCATTTTGTAAGGATTATTTATTATGGTGGAGAAATCAGAAAAAACTAAAACTACTAGGTCTAAATAATTTAAGTTTCAATTATTACTTAAAACCCCCATAGGAATAGAATGCTAGAGTCCTGTGGTGGTTTCATGATTACCTTAAATCTAGAAGTGAAGAAAGCATATAACAAAGGCTTAATATCTTGCCATGTTCCTGGGCTTGTGTCATTACAGAATAACTGCACACCCTGTTGTGTCTTATTTCTTAAATAAAAGCACTCATACTAATGTCCTAACCTTTTTAGCCTAAAGGACATTTTCTTTGTTTCATTGTAATGTTCTAAATTGTGTGCAATTATCCCAGCTCACTTTGAAAGACTTACCAAGGGATGAATAGGAACAATTAGCATAACAACAGAAACATTAACCCATGGAAAAGCAAAAGGGTGGGATTGCAAGCACCTGTTTGTAGTTTATAGAAGATAAGCTTATTGTGTTCTTTGTTTAGCAATGAAACAGCAGTAGCAGGGGGATGCTGATACTTTACACAGCATTCTGCTGTGATACATCAAAGCAAAGCATCTGTGCATAATTAGATAAAACAACTGCCAGGAAAACAGCCACTCAGGAGCCACCAAACTTCTTCCAAAATGCACCACAGCCAAGTGAATTGCACAGATGTGTCCCAGGAAAAAGACTCAATGAATTTATTTGTTCTGAGTGTTTATTCAAAAGGGCCTCTTCTGTTTAAAGAGAAATTGTATGAATGGAAATAGTTTTAAGAATCATTTTAAATGGCATTGACCATAGCTATCTGGATTCTTTGAACTACCAAAAAACTTCAATACTGGGCCATCAAAATGGTTTTTCCCCCCCAAAAATGCCATTTTTGTCATTCAACGTGTTTTTCCTCAAAATGATTAGTTTTTGACAAAAAAAACATTTTCATGAAAAACTAAACATTTAGGAAAATGTTGATTTTTGACAACATTTTAGTTTTAAAAAACAAAACATTTCAGTGATGTCAAAACATCGTTTCTTGACATTTTTGGAATGGAATGTTTCAGTTTTTCATTTTGAAACAACTTCTCAGAATGATTATTTTAACATAAAAACACTTTTTAAAAAGCTTTAAAAGGTTAAATTCTGAACAAATTCAATCTACCCAGAATGAAATGGGGGGAGGATTTTGTTTCATGGGATATTTTGACATTTCTTTGTGTTCCATTTTGGAATGGAAGGGTTTTTTTTTCCAAAATCATGGGATTTCCCACAAAATGGACAATATAGTTCACACCCAGCTCTAGCCATAAGAAACAAGAAGTGAAACTGGCCACTCTAGCTCTGCTTTCCGAGTAGATGGAAATGCACACAGGATCATTTCTGGGCAAGGTCTGCAAGGATCAATCTTCAGCCCACCTCAATCTGTCTCAATATGGACTTTGCAAATAGGTGAGGAGGGTACCATGGCAGTTGCTGAGCCACTTTCCTCAACCTCATGCTGCTTTTCTCAGAGGGAAGCCTACTGGACAAAACCCTGGACTGGGACTTGGGAGACCTGGAGTCTCTTCTTGTCTCTGCCACTGACCTGCTAGGTGACCTTGGGCAAGTCACTTCATCTCTCTATGCCTTAATTTCGCCATCTCTAAAATGGCAATAATGATAAACCACTTTAGCAAAAGAGTGGGACTTACTGGGGGGAAAGTGCGGTATTAGAGCTAGGTATTAGTAACATGGAGAAGGGCAGGGCCGGTGCAAGGATGTTTCATGCCCTAGGTGAAACTTCCACCTTGTGCCCTTACCCATCCCCGAGCTCCCACCCTGAGGAGCCCTCCCCTCCACCCTGAGACGCCCCCCCGAGGCAGCTCCCCACCGTCCCCCTGCCCCAGCTCACCCCTGCCCCACCTCCACCCCAAGCACGCCATCGCCACTTCACTTCTCCTGCCTCCCAGGCTCGCGGTGCCAATCAGCTTAGGCACCGCAAGCCTGGGAGCTGGGAGAAGTGAAGCAGCCACGGCATGCTTGGGGAAGAGGCGGGGCAGGGGTGAGCTGGGGCAGGGAGTTCTCCTGCGTGCCACCCCCCCCCCTTACTTGCTGCAGGCGGCCCTCCCCGCGCTCCCCTGCCCTAGCTCCCTCTGCCTAAATGCCGGTGGCGGCCGGTGGCGACCGGGGCGGCCGAAGATCTGGCTGCCGCAGTCGCTGCCGAAGAAAATGCTGCCCCCCAAATCCTACCGCCCTAGGTGACCACCTAGGTCACCTAAATGGTTGCACCAGCCCTGGAGAAGGGACCATCATACACAAATCTCCTGGGGATAATCCAGTCCCATGGGGTTCCACCAGTGTATCTGAGAATAACAGTTAGCCCGTGACTTTTACACTGACCAACAGGGCCAAATTGTATCCTCAATTACACAAGAGCAACCCCAGAGATAGCCAATGCAGCTGCACAGGTATAACCAAGAGCAGAATTTAACTCTAAAGAAAGTACTTATACAAGTAGGGTGACCAGATAGCAAGGGTGAAAAATTGGGACAGGAGTGGGGGATAATTGGCACTTATATAAGACAAAGCCCCAAATATCAGGACTGTCCCTATAAAATCAGGACAAGTATTTGTCCAAGTTAAAAGAGATGAGCAAGTTGGATAATAAACCATCCATCACTTATCAGACTTATACATATGTTTAACACGCAAGCTTTTGTGTGAAAGTGGTGCATTTTTCAGGCATCACTGGACAGTAGACCAAGCTAGTTGATTACAACTTATATGTTCTGTGATCAAAGTGCATCCAACTGATGAGTGTCCCCCTTCATGCCTGATACAAACAGGATAGGAATCTGTTACAGCTCTGGCTGGAGAACTTAGCTCAGACCACAGCAGCTCACAATTTTAGCTCTGGAAGTCCCCAATTCACATCCTAGTGTGCCAGTCACAATGGGGTCTGTCACAAAAGCACAGTGCAGACATAAAAATACAAAAAAGTGTCTCAGCACTGACAGGCTCCGAATATTTTCCTTCTGACCTCAGAGTTAGTGAAAACCAATGTTGTTTTTTTTAAAACCACATAAGCAGCAAATGTTGGTCACCTTATATATATCGGAAAATGAATATATTTAAGCTGTGCTTAGTTCTGTTTCATCTACAATTAGGGTGACCAGATATCTCGATTTTATAGAGACAGTCTCGATTTTGGGGTCTTTTTCTTATATAGGCTCCTATTCCCCTCCCGCGCCACCCCCAATCCGATTTTTCACACTTGCTGTCTGGTCACCCAATCTACAATCTAAAATGGGGGGGGGGGTCTTGTCAAATATATTCAAGTTAACTAGAGTTATTGGTGTGCACGTCTTTTTGTGTGTGCAGTGTTGCTGTAGCTGTGTTGGTCCCAAGATATTAGAGAGACAAGGTGGGTGAGGCAATATCTCTCTTATTAAACCAACATTTGTTGGTGGGAGAGAGAAGCTTTCAAGCTTGCGCAGAGCTCTTCTTCAGCACTGACCAAATTCTTTTAGGTTTAAATCAGCTTGGAGAATTACTCCTTTATTCCTCTCCCTGAAATCAAGCATCTGCAGAAAACATTCCTAGGCCTTCTCTCTGCTAGGAGATCCTTAGTTTGGACAAGAATCCAGCAGCTTCTGGCAGCTTTTACCACAGTGACAATTAAACTGTTAAAAAAGAAGCAAACCCCATAAAAATGAAGGGGAGGGGGAGAAATTCTGGAACTAACACGTTTGCCACCATGACATTGTTCTCTCTGCTTGTGTGTTCTACTTCCCACACCCTGTGGCTGTGCTGTTAGTTATGTTGTAAGCTCTTTGGGGCAGGGACTGTCCCTTTGTTTTGTGTTTGTACCGTGCCTAGCACAATGGCATCCTGGTCCATGACTAGGGCTCCTAGGCACTATGCTAATACAAATAAGTAACAACAACAATACTAATAATAAACCTAAAGGTATAAATGCTGGAATCAGCTGGAGCCTTGTCTACACTCCAGCTCACACTGGTGCAGCTCAACCAATGGTAGCACTGATGCGAATTCCCCTAGTACAGGCACGATCTAATGTGGTAGCTCACGATCTCATCTCAAACATGGTGTTTAAAAGAGAGTTTTCTTATGGCAGCCACCTTCAACACTAGCCCCAAATCTAAACCACTTACAGAATACAGTCCAAAACCACACAGGTTTCACTGGACTCTGGAGATTAAAAATCAGCAGAGAACCAGCACCCAGCAAAGAGCAAACCTCAAAGCAACGCACCCAGTGGAATCACCAATGGCAGGTGAAAAAGAGAGAATGGATGGTTAGAGGGGTCTGTTATGGGGTCAGGGGAATCTTAACTAAGCAGTATTTAACTGATAACTGTATCACTGCTAGGAGTAAAGCAGAGACATGTACACTTTATAACGTTAAGAATTTTAAAATGGAAAATTTAAAAAGCTGAACCAAAAATGACATGGAATGGAATGGAAGTGGGGGGGGGTGGAAAAACAGGAAACAATTTCACTCTACGATCTAGACTGAGGACCTCATCTTTGCACTGTCGCTATCTAGGGCCAGATTCTGATCTCAGCAACACCACTGTAAATCCAGAGTAACCCCACTGCAGTCAATGGTGTTACTGTCAATTTAACCATAGGCCTCCCGAGATCAGAATCTGGCCCCTACTCTATGTTCTACATCCATTCCAAGTGCAAAACTCAATGGCAAGTGTCTATGAGGAATGAGTGCCAAATATGCAATAGAGCTCTGCACTGCAGTTAATAGATCCGCAGTGCTGATCAGAGAGGAGAATTTTGCCCCTAGAAAGAAAAGAGAAAATAAAAATCAATCAATCACATAAAACCTGATAAAATGAGAAACATAAAAATGAAATTGCAGCCTACAGAAAAAACTCACAGCATTAAAACTAACCAGAAGAAATTAGAAAAAAAAATTGTTCTTCATGACAAGAGAAACTGAAGTATCTATTGCAGATTCAGGAGTTCAGAAGAGAAATAAAAAGTTGCATTAACAGAAAAGCACATAATGCCCCTACCGATCATTACTTAAATTTTGCAAAAAGAACACCATAGCCTACTGCTGATGTGTTGCAAAGGAAGACGCAATCCTCCAATTTCATTGAGACATTTCCTAATAATCTGTTTATTTAGATTAAAATCCATTAATGCTCTGCACACCTGAAATCATAATGTATCCAGCTAATGATATTTTTCATGTCAGTTCTGTATTCCCCTCTACTTTTTTTTAAAAAAAAAATCTTTGTTGAAATGAACAATAATGTCAAAAAAGTGACTTTCAGACGACGATTCGTGATAACAAGAAAAAGAATGAGGAGTTTATTATAAAGCATTTAAAATGATAACTGAGAGAGCCATCGGGGCAGAGGAGCAATGTGATTGTGCCACATGGTGATGTCCACATAAGCGATCTCTGCAAAGCCAGTGACAATTACACAGTCTGGAAAGACTGAGCTATTTTACCTCTATGTATCAGTCTTATGGACGGTCCCATTTCAAAGGGTTTTCTTCCCTCAAGCTCTTCAAGCTGTTTGCAGAGATGTCCCAAACCAAAAGCCCGCTCCAGATACCAGTGAACTGTGAAAGGGTGGAGGTTATTCATATTCAAACAAGGATCAGGATACAAATTTTGCAACTAATCCCTGTCTTTAAACATTGTCAAATCAACACCCTGGACCCAAACATCACCAGATGTTAGCGTGCCAGACAATCAGTGGCCCAGATCCTAGGACGGGATGAAGCTGATCTGTCAGGTCAAGTTAGGTACGCAAAGATGGGTTAAAATTCACCTTGGCACTCCCACTGTTCAGCGCTGATGAGTGAGAAGAACTGGCTGAAATGGTTCCCAGGGGCTGAATCAGCTCAGAGCAGAGAAGCCTTGGCCATGTCCCTTTCTTATGCAGACAGCACAAAGAAGCCATGACTTCTGTACGACTCTGCATCTGTCTGTCAGTGTATATGGAGCTTATTGCTATAGTGTCAGTGTCACAGTGTGACATTTTGGGGATTACCAGATCAGTAAGGGGTTCTGTTGCCACCTACACCTCTACCCCAATATAACATTGTCCTCGGGAGCCAAAAAATCTTACTGCGTTATAGGTGAAACCGTGTTATATTGAACTTGCTTTGATTCACTGGAGTACGCAGCACCCCCCAGAGCGCTGCTTTACCATGTTATATCCAAATTCGTGTTATATCGGGTCACATTATATCTGGGTAGAGGTGTACTTGGTAACTTTGGATGCCCTAATGCTATGCTGCCGTAACTCAGAGCCTTGACACCAGTAGCCATCCTACAAGCATAAAAGACTGACCCTGGCTTTCACCAGCCTAGCTGCTCCTGGCAGGGCAACCTCCATTGCCCTTCTAGTCCCAAGTCTTTGCAAATCTCTCTACCCTGAGTTCTTAACACTTGGACATTCCCCCTCTGGTTCATCACCCCCAAAGGAATGAAACCTGCCCCCGGTTATCAGTTCACATATATTCTACACCTAGACCTGCTTGGGGGGTAATAAACAAAAGACTTATTTAATAGAAAAATCACAGATTCAAAGATGAAATAGTAAGGGAAAGCAAACACATCCAGATTACACAGAAAACAAACAAAGACACCACTTCAGACTTCTATCACTTCAGATGAATTCTTTTTTTTAATATAAGTAACCTATTGCCTCTGAAAAGTTTCCCAATATGCCCCTTGTCATAGAGGGGATCCGGCATTCCATGGACAGCATACTGCCTAGAGGCAGGCCCTCCGTTTCTGGATGTCCTTCACTCAGCCCCTTCTCTTTTAAGGCTTGGCAGGTTTTTCTCTCTCTCAGACTAGTGTGATTCATGGTGGGGAAATTCCCTCCTCCCTTAGGCTGTCTACACTACGCAACTTTTAGTGACACAGTTGTGCCACTATAGCCATGCTGCTAAAAGGCACACAGTGTAGCTGCTGTTTGTCAGCGGGAGAAAGCTCTCCCGCCGACAAAAAACTCCCACCCCCAATGACAGCTCCCCTGAAAATGCTGATCACACTAGCGCTTTTCATCCACAAAACTTTTGTCATTGGAGTGTGTGTGGTTTTTTCCCCCCTCGAACGACAAAAAAATAGACAAAGCCTTAGTTTTCCAAGACTGGAGTTTTTGTCTATTTCAACTTGTTTCAATGTTTTCCCATTAACTCTAATGGTCCACCATTATCTTTTCCTGGCTGGACAATGGATGGGTACTTCACGTTAGTTTTGCGTAAACTGGCTTGGAAGGAGCCTCTCTCTGCTGTGAGGGAAACCTTAAATAATAGTACCAGTCATGGGCATACTATTTTATGTACGTAAGTACATAAGTATACAGACTGTGGTTATGGATCTATCTCATAATGACCATCAGGTTCATAAAAGACCTTACTTGGCATATTTTTTATGCACAGTAACATTGTGTACACCCAGTTGATTCAACTGCTTATTACTTCGGTTCAGACTCCCAGTTTTCCTCTTGGGGTGTCTGGACTCTGATTGTCACTCAGATGGGACGTCATGAGGCTGCATGCCACCAGGAGGAGACAACAGCTGGCAAAAAACACACCTCACACTCCAAAAGACAAGCCCTGGCCTATGTTTATTTTTATTTGGATTAAGTTTGTGAGCCTCACGTAGTCCATAAAGACACTTGGGAAGCTTCCGTGCCCATTGGACCCTGGAGAACCTGAGCCAGCCTCTAAGATTTGTTTTCCTTTGAACTGTTTGATTAGGCAAGGCTTGGGAATCAGGCGTTCTATGCCCAGCTCTGCCTTGGGGCTCAGTGTGTCATGGAGGAGCATGTCACCCAACCTGCTACCTAGGAAATGATTCTCCACCTATAAAATGAGGATAAACATTACTCCTCGAAGTGCTTTACATAAATAAATGGATAAATTATTACAATGTTACTGCTACCCTGCTCCCAGGGCAGGAGGACTGGAAAAGCCATATGGCCTGGTGGCTAATGCCCTAGACGAAGTTACGTTCCTACTTCTACCACCCATCTCCTGGGTGACCTTGGCAGGCCACATCTCCTGTCTGGGCCTATGCTTAGATTGTGCCCGTTTCCGGGCAGGGACAGTGTTTATACAGTGTTAGCACAATGCGACTCCGACATCAATTGAGATGTAAGCGCTACAGCAGTACAAACAATGATAATAAATGGAGGGTTACCAATGCCAGACCTTAATTGGCCAGAAGGCCTAATAGGACATCCCTATCTTGCCATCTCCCTATAAGACTAAGCTTACTTCATCAGTTATAATTGTTTCTATTGTGGTGGAGCCCCAGGACCACAACCAAGGATCAGGGGCCCATTGTACCAGGCACTGTACAGACAAATAATATAAAGGTAGTCCCTGACCTAGACAGCTCACAAGCTAAGGTTTAGACAAAATGTCACATGTGAATAAAGGGAGTGAAAGGACAAAGTTATTTTAGAGTCATGTGTGCATGCATAAATTAGTCCTCAACAGCGTTCCTTCTTCCTGTTAGCTAGAGAAGCAACACACTGGATGATTTCTGCACCTAAACAAGATGTTAACCAGGGGGTGAATCTCTTTTATACTTCAGAAAAGTTATGATTTAGTGTGATATGCTGGTGCTAAGTTCTTCAGTGAAGCTAAAATATGCCTGCCTACTGTATAACAGCTTTCTTTTTACCAGTGTGACCTGAAAAGGTAGGGATTAAAGTAGAGGCCTCATCCTCAGTAAACCTGAAAACTTATTATACAAAGAGGACTTTGAAATGCAGAACTTTACTTTGCTTGGTTATCACTCAAGTTGCAGATTTCACACTTGGCATTGCTGTTGCATTGGTCACCTTATCCTTGTACAGAGGGTGACATGATCACATGAGGATAACTGGAGGGGTTTTTCCTCCTAGCCTAGTCTAGGTGCTACTGCAATACAAAAAATAAGTAATAGAAATACCTTTGAGGTAACCCATACCATCTCCATAACAGTGCAAGATTGGACAGACTAGTGTCTCAGCCAAGCTTGTTTTCAATGTACCAGTGCACAGAGTTTCCACCACTTCCCTTAGCAGCTAACTCAAGCATGACTTTACTCTTCACTGAGACTTTTGTCTCAGATAAGGCTGCAAAATTAGGACTGCGATTATTGTGAAACCATGATAAGTTTTATACACAAGAGCAGAAATGGTGAAGCTGTGCATTTCACACTAGAGTTGCAACCGTGCAAGGTTTTGAGCATTCTCAGCTACCCTTGAACACAACACCTTGCAGGATCAAGGCTTAAACAGGACTCTCAAAACTCAAAGCTTATTCATTTTAACTATCTTAATTGGTATACAAGTGATCTACACATTTCCAAACTAAAGGAAATGAGGAGATCAAGCTTTGTGATGTGGCTACTCAGACGGATAAGATCAAGAGATCCTTACTCAGTAAAGTAGCTCATTATTATTGCTTTGTGATTTATTACATATATTATACATTACCTAAAAGTCCAGTCAGCACACAGAGCTGCAAAGAGAAATACAGTATAGTAGTTTGCCATTCTGGTTGGCTGAGATGATCTGCTAGCATTATAATTTAAACTTGCTACCATTCTGAGAATTGCATAGAATAGGGTCCTCTGTTGGATGAAAGACTGCTTCCATACTAAGCCTGAAAAACTGTTTCAACTGATGAATCAAATTACAGTTTAGTAATTCCTCATGATTTACAGTATCAGTTTAAAACTGAAACATTATTTGATCAAATTTCAGGATGTTAACTTCCATCTTCTATAGCACCTTATCTGCATCTGACTATGTCCTGATTAATAACAATTCACTAAAGAACCTGTATCAACCTGAAGTCATTTAAAAAAGAAGAATTATGCAAATAGTGTCTTTTTATTGGGCCGCAGGATGAGAGATTTTCAAAGAAAAGAATAAGATGTAATTTCAGCACACTTAGAAAAGGTGGTTGCAGAGGAAAATGAAATCTCTGAAGTAGAAATTTGCAGGAAGGGGTTTTGTGCTAGTATGTGTAAAGTGATGATTATTTACGAGTGAGCCTGCGAAGGAGAAAGACTCATGCCAGCTTTTATCAATAAACGGCTACTGAACAGAAAGCAGATATCATGCAGCCTAGTTTCACTTTTATTGCTGGCCTAGGAGGTGATCTCTCCATTTAAATTGCAAAATCAGAAAAGACCATTTAATGTGGCAGGTCCCATGCATAGCAAAGATGGGTCTATACAAAGATTTTTTTAAAAATATCTCCATGGATTGATTATTGCCAGCAAAGGCTGCTGACAGCACATGCCTGAGGGCCAGATTAAAGTCCCATGATCCATGCACATAGAGGGCACATTCTGCATGAAAGGTGGGGCTCAGCTTCCCTCACAGCACCTTTCCTCATGGCAGGCAAGATGGGTAGTGGAGATGCACATTGCCTCCACTAGGAATTCAAGGGCATCCACAGCTGGGGAAGACCTTTGTAGTGTGGCTGCAATGAAACACATTGCTGGGGATCCAAAGGGTTCTGCCAGAGATCAGAGCCAGTGTATAGGCACAGGGCTCCTGCATGTATGGTTAATGACATCCTGCAGCTCCATGTGGATCCATGAGAATCTCTCAGGTCTATGGGCAGGACCTGGAGGTTTTGAATATGGTGGGCAAACCCCACCCTTTGACATGACAATGTAGGGAGATCTCAAATGAATCTCCAGAGCCCCCTCACACGTGTGTGAGCTGGGCATAAGAAAGGATCAGAGGCGAGCTGGTCAAAATGTTAAATATATATTGTAAAAAAAAGGGGGGGTGTTAAAAATTCATTTCCTTCAAAAGATTCTATGACACATTGTGGAAAACTAAAGAGTTTGTCTGAAATGAACATTTTCCATGAACATTTCCCTACTGGTGGAAGAACTACTCTGGGGGGGAGGGGCTAACAGGTTTTTTAACCACCTCTAGATGAAGCCATTTTGATGCAAGCTGAGAGATGAACTGATATGAATAGCTGATGGCCTTCAAGATTGCACAGTGGGCCGGTGGGGAAGCCTTCATATACAGAGGTCAGCAGACTCATCCTCACAAGAGCCCAGTGAGTTAGATAAGCAAATATCAGCAGCACCATTTTACAGATGAAGAAACAGAGGGAAAAAGGTTAAGTGACATTCTCAAGGCCACAAAAATCAGAGTCAAAGGCAGGAGAGGCCCCCAGGAGGGCGTGATCTTAAGTCAGGTGCTTGTATCAGATCAGGATGCAACTGGCTGGTGAAGAACTTGTCAAATGCTGTCTATAGTGTATTTTTCACCTACATCAGAGCAGAGGGAAGTCTTGCAATGAGTCGCTAGCAGAGCTGCAGTGACAAAATCTAACAAAGTTTAAAGTGTATGAAAGAAAGATAGAAAGAGGGCAGCAGTAAGTAAGTCACATGACCGAAGAACTGCTCATGCCCAGCTTCTGTGGGGAAGGTCTGCTTTCTGGGAAGGAGAAAATATTGAGTAATAACCAATTTAAACAGTCAAACCACATTTTTTAAATATGGCAGGAGGTGGAAGAGAACATCCAAAGATGAAGAAAACTGGCCACTATGAACACCAAGAATAGAGATAAAACTCCCCACATAAAACTTCATGGTAAAATTCAATCCCTGTGCAGAAGGACCTTACAAAGCCTATGAGCCTCTTAAATCCCTATTTAGGACTTGTCCGTAAAGAGTGGGGGGGAATGTACCAGTGCATGCTCTGAGGGTAGATTCGTTGCATTGATGTAATATGAGTCTTGCACTGGTGCAGGCCACATATTACCCTAGTGTAACACATCTCCACTGGGAGGTTGCACCAGAATAGTGACAGCAGTACAGATATCCCCAGTACAGACCCCCTACAGAAGAATGAATCTCACCCTCTAAGAATTAGGTAACTTCACTGAGGCAGGGACTGTCTCTTTGTTCGTGTCTGTACAGCACCCAGGACAATGGGATTCTGATCCCTAGAATCATACAAATGTTGGGCTGGAAGGCTCCATGAGAGCTCATCCAGTGAAGTTCATCTCCCTGTGCTGAGCAGGACCAAGTAAACACACCATCCCTAACAGGTCTGTGTCTAAACTGTTCTTAAAAACCTCTAATGATGGGGATCCCAAAACCTCCCAATCCACATCTTAACCATCATAGTCAGAAAGTGTTTCCTAATATCTACTACACTAAATCTCCTGTGCAGCAGATTAAGTCAATTACTTTTTGTCCTGCCTTCAGTGGACGTGGAGAACAATTGACCACTGTCCTCTTTATAACAGCCCTTAACATATTTGAGGACTTATCAGGTTCCCCCTCCCCAAACTTCTTTTCTCAAGACTAAACGTGCCCCATTTTTTAATTCCCCATAGGATAAGTTTTCTAAAGCTTTAATCATTTTTGTGCCTCTCCTCTGGATTCTTTCCAATTTGTTCACATCTTTCTTTAAGTGTGGTGCCCAGAACTGCACACAGCACTCCAGCAGAGACCTAATCAGTGCCAAGTAGAGCAAGACAATTACCCATCACTTCTTATACACGAGACTTCTGATAATACATCGTGAATATTTATGTTGGCCTTTTTCACAACCACATCACACTGTTGGCTCATATTCAATTTGTGATCCACTGTAATCCTGTGACAAAGTGCTGGAAGCAAGCGAGTGAGCCAGCACTCTGATCACTTAGACATCAATCAGCTCCCCAGGGGAAGGCTAATTAAGGGAGGATGAGCCAATTAATCCATCAGTTGAGGGGTATAAGAAGGAAACAAGAAGGAAGTACTAGGGAGAGGGAGAGAATGAACACACAGGCATGCATACTAGCTGAGAACGGTGTATGCACAGATCTCCAGGAAAGAATGGAGACATCTGTTCCTCCCCAGGTCTGCAGGATAGGGCTAACGGTAGAGACGCACGGTATTGAATACTGCTGCCAGTGATGGCAATATAAATAAATCGCACAAAATTGCCACCCGATGGACTGAGTCTGAGAGGTTGCTGAGGTATCTAAGGATGGGGTTGGAGGGTGCCTGTCATAAACCCCAAAACCCTTTTCAGCAGTCCTACTACCTCGCCAGGTATTCCCCATTTTGTATCTGTGCATTTGAATTTTCCTTCTTACATGTAGTACTTTACACTTGTTTTTATTGAATTTCATCTTGTTGATTTCAGACCAATTTTCCAATTAGTCAAGATCATTTTGAATTCTAATCCTGTCTTCCACAATGCTTGCAACCCCTCCCAACTTGGTGTCATCTGCAAACTTTATAAGTGTACTTTCCACTTGATTATCTGAGGCACCTCTAGAGCTCCTGGGTAGTACCACACTATAAATAAATATTATTATAAGAGGAGGAGGAACAAGCAGATAAACAAATGAGGAGGAAACTTTGGTTTGAATTCTTTTTCTGTCCTGGAGTTGAAAGAATGTACTCCACAGAGCACAGAAATACCCTGCTCAGCTCTATCACAAGAATAGATATATAGATATATTAAGTGCAGCTAGACTTCAGATCCGCCCTGAAAATCAGACTAAAACACAGGATCCGAAAAATCACTGTCCTTCAGTTTTATCTCTGAGAAAAATACTTTCTTCATGCCGTTCCCCCTGATGCACACGTTACTGCAGATATGCCACTGTTTGAAGAATGTGCTGTTTATTCTCTGGAGGATGGCAAAGAGATTTTTTTCCTATGGGGGAAAAAAAAAAGCTCTCCCCTAGCTGGATAAATGTAAAATGTTCCCTTTCACACTCTCTCAAGACTTGTCTCTCTCTCAATTTGTATTTATTTTAGGGGTACGCAGTATTCAGCCCACTGTAATACCTGATCCTGCTTCCATGTAATTAATTCAAAGAAATGGATATTAGGGTTACAGAAGATGCCCTCAGCATGGGCCATTTCTTCCCACAGAGACAGGCATTTGCCATCTTCATGGCACCATCTCCCTATGCCCAGACCTTATAGAACCCACTCTGCAGGGACAGGGATCCCCAGAAGGGGAAGTGATGGGTCTTGGTTAGCAGGGAGGGGCCAGGATGGCATGGAATATATGCATCACTTTCTCTCACCTCAGCCCCATATGGAAAAGCCCCAGAGAGTTTATGCAGCCTGCAGCGGGTGTGTTAGTTCTTCTGTGGTCCCACTGAGAAGGAAACTCCCCTCGAAGAGGCACTGACTAGTGGCAACAGTAGCTAGAAATCCTGGCACTGCAGCTCTGGCTAGGTCCACATTGTCTGCGATCCAGAAAGGGCTCAGAGCCAGCAGGAAGGCACAGGCCCAGTAAGTGTGCACAGATCCCAGGGGAATGGAATTTGGGAGCGGGAGTGCTACTCATTCCGAGGGGTGGTAACACTGCTCGTTCTTGGGATAACAGTCTGAGGAAAACTCCATTAGTGGGTTCCCACCATCCAACCCCCAGTCATGGCTATTTCCTTGGTGAGCCAGGCTAATGTAACTGGCTTATTAATAATGCATTCAGACCGGAAGGAACATTGGAGTAATTTCTTCGTGAAAGGATGTGACTTGAACACACAACGTGCAATGCAAGTCACGGATCTGTGCATGTGCACATCAGCTAAAATGCATGTGCTGGACGATGTGCGTGCACGAGGCAAATACAAATCTGTGAGCTCGCTACTGAAAATATATTACTCTGAGCTAATAAATCTGGGGTTTGTTGCAAGCTACTGTGTAACTCTTAATAACTCAACTGTTGTCTAAAACATGGGGGGCCAGATTGTGGCTTCCTTTATACAACATATAAGGAGACAAGAGCACAAGCAGCCTTCCTCTTGGGACCTGGCCGAGGCCAGCCTCAATGTGCAGGACCACAAGCATCACCATGTACACGTGCCAATATTGAGGAACTGTACGACCTTTTTAATGTTAACCCTACCCTTCCTGCTCTTCTTTATAGGTCACCCTCACATGCTGCATCACATTTAAATTAGGATGCATGCTCTTTAGGGCAGAGCCCTTGTGTTTTATTTGCTCCCACATGCTAACCCCTGTGGGCACTGTAAAATTACTTATATTATGGCCTCTGAGGCTCCAACTACAATCAGGCTGTCACTGTGCTACAAGTTATATCAACACAATGAGAGCGTCCATGCCTGAAGAGCTTACAAACTAAATAGACAAGAGAGACTGAAGCTGGGAGGGAAAACAGAGGCATAGAAGAGTGAAGTAACATGGCCAAGGGCACACAACAAGTCAGTGGAAAAGCTAGAAATAGAGCCCAAGTCTCCTGAGTCCCAGTCCAGTGCCCTGTCCACTAGACACTTGTCTCCCAAAGAGCCATTTTTCCCCCTTTTTACTGAGGAGGAACTGAAGCACTGAGATGTTATGCAGGAAGTCCGGAGAGAACGGGAATTAAAGCCAGATTTCCTGCATCCTAATCCAGTGCCCAAGTTAAAGAGCCATCCTTCTATTCACTTGTAATAAAACTACAGAGGCACAGTGCTAGACTACCACCACCTGAAGGTGAGGCTCTCTCTCTCTCTCACACACACACCCACACAGCCAATATCTCTGTTTAAAGTCTGGAGAGCTTAAGCCTTATATGATGACTGCTATTTTGGCCCATGCACCAGCAGTTGAACAGGGACATCCAGAACTGAAGCACAAGTTTCTCCAGCTTGAGCTCAAGAGCCAGGCTCTCCAGCTAGGGATGGACTCATATCCTCAGCAGATCAGGGAAAGAAGGGGACCTGTAACACACTGTGACAGAGTGCTGGGAGCTAGCAGATGAACCAGTACCATGATCACTCTGATACTAATTAGGTCCCCCAAAGAGGTCTGACTGGGGATTGGGATGTAATTATCTAATCAGGCTGGGAGTGCTAGAGGATTAATTACACCCATCAGCTGAGAACTGATAAAAAGGAGGAGGAAGGAAGAGCAGTAAGGTTAGCTGAGCCCAGATTCAGAGAGATCTCAAGGAAAGGAGATCACTTCTCCTCTTGGTTCCTGGAGAGAGGGCTGATGAGACAAGGGATGCTACAAATAGTACGTCCACATGGAGCTTTAAAGATACAGGTGGAGGGAACTTAAACTGTACAGCATGGTTACCGAACCAGTAGAGCCTGAGCAGGTTTCTATGGTACCAAAGGCAGGAACAGAGTATGACTTGCTATATACATGTGCATCTATGTGTCACGCTCATAGTACAGCAAGTATTCTCCTGGATCCCCATTAGGAATGCTGGCTGAGTTATCTCAAACTCTTTCTGCTGCTCCTACTTCACTCTGGTCACTTTTCACCCTGCCATCTCCAATGCCAGCTACTCCTTAACAGCACAATTTCGTCCATAGCAAGAGGTTGTTTTGTTAGATAGCTTATAGAATGGACTGTCACCAATCAGGGTTTCAATGGATTCAGGCTGTTTTGTTGGGGCTTACCAATAATAATAATTAATAATAATAATAAATACAGTAAAAACGAATCCACTCTTAAGAGACAAATATCATTAATCTTCGGTTTAAGTACATTTTAATACAGTTCTTTACAACAGGGTCTCCATTGGCCATAGCTAAATATTTATTCAACATGTTTACAAATTTAATATCATACTAATCATCAATGAAGAGTAACCTAATGGTAACTACAGACTTTCTAAAGCTGGTTGGAAGAGTTTCAACAAGACTCTTCTCTTCAAAAAAGTTTTTGATAAGATTTCTGAGGTCCAGGGTGGACTCTCCAGGCATTTAGAGAGAGAGAGACAGACCAACCGACCAACCTAAACTGAAAAAACTGACTGTTTTGATCCAGTAAATAAATAAATAAAAATGCATTTTGACAATTTGTAAAGTTTGTAAAGTTTTATTGTGAATGGAACTGTCATTTTCCAGCCAGTTCTAACATTCCAGCCAGATACCCATAACATTCAAAGCGTAGGTATTGTAAACATTCATAGATATTAGCGTGCTGCTTTGGCAGCAAAAAGGGAAGTTGCAGAACCCACCCCATCACCATCCATCTGAGTGTATAAATGGTGAGAAGAGATAGAAGATGATGCTAAGTGATGCTCTGGCTGAATGTTTAAATCACATAATTGCATCTGGTAAATGGACGATACAGTTTATAGACAAATGTTGATTTACTTTTGTGTCTTCATCAATAGTTTTGATCCCATATTGATAACATAGTACAGGTTATATTGCTCCTCTATTAGAATGAAATACTGCAGCATTACATAGTTTTCCCCACATTTGAAAAAGTTTCAAGGAAAAGGAATGAAAAGTCGGCTCAGTCAGAGTTCACTATAAAAAGAAACCATGAAATGCTGGTGAGACAAGAAATCCAAAGCAGAGATGAAACGGTAGGAGAGGAGAAAAATGGACTAGATACTCCAAACTATCTGGGAATCAAAAAATCAGCAGAATTACAAAAGTATAAGCAACTAAGTAAAGAGTGGTTCAAATTGAACATTTCAAAGATTATTGTTATTTTGAGTCAAGATCTTTAAAAATGCCTGCCTAAATTTATGCTCCTAAATTCTTAAATGTTGCTAAATAAATGACCTGATTTTCAAAAGCACTAAGGACCCAGCATTTCCAGTTGCCCGCAATAGGAGCTGCTGGGAAGTTCAGTTGGGACTTCTGAAAATCAGGCCTCTCCAAAGGACCTTTATTATGGACTAAGGAGTCTATGTTTAGGCAGCCACTTTTAAGATTTTTTTGAAAATCTTGGCTTTGATAATTAGGCATGGCCTCATTTTACCCTAATTGAAACCAATGGCAAAGCTCCCACTGACTCCAGTGGTATTTTATTTAAAAAAAAAAAAAAAAAAAGGTAAAAAAAGAGAAAAAAACATATTTCAATCCATTTAAGCATCAGCTGGATGCCTGGCAAAATAAAAAACAGTGTCACAGCTCCAGAAAAGATTCCAATCTAGATTTACAATGCTGTCAGATAATTTCAAATTAGATTTTACATAAGAACCTGATCCAGAATCCAGTGAGGATCATAGGAATCTTTCCCACTGCTCAGTGAACTTGAATCAGGTCTTAGCACCACGTTGAATTCTCCATGAGAATGAGTTCAGTTATTTGTTACCGGTATTGACAGCTATTGTGAAACATAAACATGTTTCACACATTCTGAAAATGTGAATTTTCATATCAGTAATTAATCAACTAAACATTTGTACCAGAACCTCATATGCCTCTATTTGTCATTTGTTACTCGGTCTCTCTGATTAAAATGTTTAATCAGCCACAAGGATCAGAAACAATTCCATGCGATTTAGGTGACCAGCCACAACACATTAAAAAACAAGTGCATAATAATATGCAAGAGTTCACAAAAAGTCTCAAAAGTACAGATTCCAAACTATTTTACAAATACTTACCATCATAACAAGTTTGCTAAACAAAACCAGGCTAAATAAATAACAAACATGATATTCACGAACTGTTGAAATATCTCTAGATTTTTTATGCAGTTTATTGACAAATTCTTTACGCTGACCAACAAGGGAGAAAGGCGGGGTGCCAGACCAGTTTTCAGCAGTATGCTAGCCATGGAAGACACTAAAAGCTATCTCCACAGCTCTGTGGATCAACAACTCTGAAATATCTTGGTAATGATGCAGGCCTACATCTGCAGATTGCTGCTAGGGGGAAAACGGAGGTCACGGTTGAAAATAAAAGATCCACTCTTGACAAGGTGAGGTGTGGCCTGAAGCGCAGGAGCAGCCATAGAGTGCTTCACAGCATGAAAGGTATCAAGGTGGCCCTATATCAAGGGTCTGTTGACCCAACGGGTTACACACTGAATGTCATGGCAAAAATTTCCGTTGACTAAATGGGAACAGAATCAGGCTCTATACTCTGCCCTTGCACAGGACCCAGTGATCTACAGTACTTTTGTATTATAATTCTTATGTTTTCTAATGTTGGGTTAACAAATTGACTCTGATCTACTATTAACTGAGTTTCTTCCTGCTCCTCTCTCGGATCACCAACCGCACAACACCAAACCACCATTAGCAAATAGTCAAACAGTTCACAAACAAGCCTCAGTCTTGTTTGCCGCTATATTTCCTTTCTCACCCCTTTCCTCCCAAACCAGTTGCTAACCTGGCATATTGGGATTTATACATTCTTGGAACAGCATTAAAAAGAGAGTGGTAAAACCTCCTCCTCTTACGAGACTCTTAGCCCACCCATTTAAAAAAATAAAAGTATACAACCCCCTTACAGAAAAAGAAATTATGAGAAAAGAAATGAAAAGAGGTAGGGGTGTACTGTAATGAGCAAAGAAGGAATTGAGAGGCTGCCATGCAAGAAAAGTATTGTTTACAGCAAACAGCGAGATACAAAGAGAATTGGCCAGGTGAAAGTGTCTGATTGTGTTACAGTGAGCCCAGTTAAATGAATATCTGACACAGAATAAATCTCTTAATAAAATTACTGCACTCTAGTCCCCTACACATGCTGCATAAATAATAAAACTCTTTAAAATGAATAGCTGATAAGGGAATGAACCTGTTCAGTGAATGAACAAACACACATGCACACACCCCAAATGGTGAAACATACTCATTGTGATTATCAGACAGTTAAAATAAGAACCCTGTGAAACAAATACATCTGCCCCACAGCAAATTATGTCTCTGCTGTACTTATGGTGAAACCTTCCACAAACACCTGATAAAGGAATAAACCTGTTAAAGGAATAAATTGACTGTACACTAAGGTTATCCACAGATTTACACTGGACTGCAGTGATAAACCTTTTTCATTAGTCCAATAGATCATAGGATACACAGAACTTACAAATGTTTCAGCATTAAATGTAAGCAGAAGCACTCCGCTGTATGCATGCATCTGGGGGCAAGTGGGTCGACAAGGAGAGTGAATGTTGCTTTACAAAATATCTGTCAGTGAACATTAGCAGCATAACTGATCAAGAGATGAACTGGCCATAAAACATCCACTACAAACCAGTATTTCGAGAGTGCACAGGCCATTGCAGCTGTGGCTGTTCAGCATTTCTGAAAATCAGGCTACCTATTTAAGTGCCTAGCTCTATACACCCAGGTTTGGAAAAATGTGCATTTTGGCCACAAGGCACTGTTTTCAATACAGTTTAACCTCTAGAAGCTTTTACCGTTGGGAATCGCCATCCATTTCAGGATTTCTCAAGACAGTCAGAGTCCAAGATTTATTTCAGGCACTGAATCACCACAATGCAGCAAGTCTTGAAGATGCATCTTTTAATGTGCACTGACACGACATACCATTGCAACATGAGGATGCAACGCCAAGAAGCATTGTTGCAACATCCCAAGATAGAGGTACAAATATTCGTGCATCATGATGGCATAAGGAAGTTACTTTTTGCCTGCGAGATGTTCATGATGGTCCCTTTTGGCCTTAAAGTCTGAGTCTATGACTCTGTTATAACATGATTTTCCACCTTTCTGTCTATTGCCTTCATCTCCAGTGGCTATTTCCACCTCATGACAACAGAAGAGAGTTTTCAGGACCCCTCTGCAATCTAGCAATATGATTGCCACCTTCCCTATGACCTGTGCTCAACACCCCACACTGAGAGTTTTAGACCAGTAAGACTGCCTCACGTGGGCAGCACCTCCAGGCATTCGTACAAAAATGCTAGTAATAATACCCCATTGCATAGCTAAAAGCACCATTGGGACTCCAGTTCCCACACTGCCCATTCACGTTTGGTCAAGTCTTCTTTTGACAGGTCAGTTTTGCTGCTCATCTGTGTGTGTGTGCGCGCTATTCACACTCCCCAGCAAAGTGCCGATAAAGAAATGTTCCCAGCAGCCAGAAGAAATACAATAAAAACCAACTGTGTTTGCACACCCAGGAACTTCTAGAAAATAAATTGTGGACACACTCCCTGCATTCCACACTGGTGGGTTTCTCCTTTTCATCATGCATGCCGTTAGTGCCTAAAAAAGGAACACACATGCCTTACAGCCTCTCGGATGGGGTTTGTTGACTTAGCTCAGTCCCAGAATTAAAGAAAAAAGAATCACTATATTCCGTCTAGTGTTAAGGGAAAGGGTGGAGGGGGAGAGGGAGGAGGGAAGTAATGTGAAGACCAACTAAGATGAAATGCGATGTTGAAATGAATAAGTAAGTTCATTATATTCTACAACATGATAAGACTTTGCAGGCCTGATTACAGCTTTAAGGGACGGTGCTGCAATATTATAAATTACAGGGTGAAGCACTCCTGTTTCCGTCTCTATATTTCTAAGGTGGGAGAAGTTAATTATTTTTATAGGTGTAGATATTGCAAGGATGAGGATATCAGAATATCTTGTCACTGGGTCTAAATATGGTAGGGAAAGAGGGTGGGGGGAACCTCCTCCTTTAAAGAAAATTATTATAAAAATACTAAAAATGATACATAGATTTTTTGACCTACATCTATCATTTTTACTCACATAGGTACTCAGTGACCTGTCTCCATAAAACACAGCTCCATTATTTTTCATGAGACTGAAGGTAAATGGTCAAGGCTTAAGACTTAAGTAAAAAAGGTTGGGGGGGAAATCGACACGACTGAAAAGGTTAATGGAAATTTGTACGATTTTATTATTATTAAAGAACATAGAGAGAAGTGCAGTATTTCTAGCAACTCTAAGTGGCCTGTGGTACAATCAGTAACCCTGAAGTATATTCAGCAATCTTTTTTTCCCCAATTGCCCACCGCAGCCTATATTACAAATACATAAATCATAATGTTTCAACAAAAGCAAAATTTAATTTTCTCCTTTCAGCTGTTATCTGGGCCGGGTGGTATATGGCAGGCTGCGGCCAAGTCATTTATTACAGTTGCTGAATGGATAATGGCAGGGAGAGTCTATTATACCCAGCTTTGTTAGGGCTTTGAATGTGCTACTGAAACCTGTGGCAGTCTAAATCTCTTTACATCTGTAATAGATACACAGCACTCTATTATTTCATGCCAGAGCAAAATTAAATAGTTGTGTGCAGGGGGAAGGGGGCAGCAGAGGACACAGAGAGGAGGGAGGAGCATTTACTGAAAACATTTTAAGGGAAATGATCTCTCCAGAACTTGTTCTCATGTCTCAGACCCATTTTATTTTGCTCCTGAAAAAGCACCAGCACTTGCTTGAAAGGGAAACACGCCATGGCTCTGTGTTTCCGCCTCATCACAACGAGATGTTATTTTCTTCTCAGCCCTGAATTATATTTTGGAGGATTCTGAGGTAATAAAAACACGGGTTTTTTTTTCCTGCCCTGCACGGGGCAAGAAATAAAAATGTCTCTCTCTCCTCATCACTCCTTTGTTTCACCCTTGGAAAATAGCAGGTTTATGTCCTTTAAGGGCAGGATTGTGTAAACCAGCCTGAGGTCTGGTTTATCAGGCTTTATGCAAGCATTCTACATAGGGACTGCAGGGAAGAAAATCCACCTCATCACCTAAAGTAGGCCACAGTGGCCCAGTGCAACCCCTTCTTGCATGGTACACCAGACTATGGGCTGGGAAAGTGGCTACTACTTCCTCCCCATCCCTCCCTCCCATGTGGTGTGTCCTGCGGCTGGATTGGATTCAACATGGATCAAGTGGCTCTTCCACGTTCCCATCCTGCTCCAAACCAGCATAGACCCGTCCAATTGGATTAGCTTCCTCCCTACTCACCCTTTACCCCCCAAAACACACTGTTCTCTACTCTCAGCTATTCAGGATGTTGGATGCCTGAATAGAAGTATCAAACTGTTATCAGTCAGAGAGGGAAGGCTGCCAGACCTAGAGCTCTGACTTCCACAGTGGTCAGAGAGAAATTTTGCCCGGATATTTGAAAATGGGAAACTCACATCCAGATGTTTAGGAACACACCCCATGCAATTCTGATGATGTAAAACTGGAACTACATACCTGGATAGTTGTTATCAATGATTTTAGAGACAAGAAGATTTTAGAGAACAAGAAGCAATGGGCTTAAACTGCAGCAAGAGATTTAGGTTGGACATTAGGAAAAAGTTCCTAACTGTCAGGGTAGTTAA
>NC_133773.1:130119609-130141503 GCF_003597395.2 Chelonoidis abingdonii
GTTGTGTAACCAGCCCCATTCCTTTTATTCTGTTCAGTGTGTACACCTCTTCATGTGAAGAGGATTCACACATCTGTCACCATTTCCTCTTAATGGGACTTTATGAATCCAACACTATTCAAGAAGAAAATAGACATCCCATATACACACACACACTCCTAGGGAAGATCTCCTTCAGCTGAGGTGGTAGAGACCTGTTAGGGATATTTTTGGGCTAAGAGTCGCAGATTCTATCCCAGGTGATCATTGTGACATCTGTGGGTATGAAGCCATGTTTGTTACATATAGGCACTGCCCTATAATTCATTGCAGCCTGTGACACAACCATACAACTTCATGCAGTATAGAATCTCTGAAAGAAAAAGCAACTTTGTAAGAATAAGTTTGCTATGCAAACACCATTTCCAGGAAAGAAATCAAAACAGGTAATTGAGCGGACCAAAGAAAGCAAATATAGCCAGCCATCTCTGCACTGCATGAAATCCTGATGAACAGAGCTGAGTTAGTGGAGCAACGCCATTTGCAGTCCTGTGCACAAAATGCCTGATGACAGGTAAGTCAGGGATGGAATAGCACGTTTCACTAAAGTTAACCCCCCGACACTTCATTATTCCCTCCCCAATAAATGAAAGTTTATCCTTCACTTCCCTTTAATTTTATTATCAAGCAAGATTTCTCTCCTTGCTTCACTTCTAATAGCATTGTCCTACTTTCTGGGCTGGTCTACACTAAGGGGGGAAATCGATCTAAGATACGCCACTTCAGCTATGTGAATAACGTAGCTGAAGTCGAAGTATCTTAGATCGAGTTACCTACCATCCTCACGGCACGGGATCGAAGTCCGCGGCTCCCCCTGTCAACTCCGCTACCGCCGTTCGCGTTGGTGGAGTTCCGGAGTCGACAGGAGCGCGTTCGGGGATCGATATATCACGTCTAGATGAGACGTGATATATCGATCCCCGAGAAATCGATTGCTACCCGCCGATACGGCGGGTAGTGAAGACGTAGCCTCTGATAACAAGAAGAGACTTACCCTTTTCCCCTCCCTGCCAAGTCTTCTACCAATCTTCAGCAAAAGGATTAAAACTGGGAGGCTGCAGTTGCTCAGTGCCTGCTCGCTTTTTAAAAGCCATCTTAACTATGCTCAAGGAACTGAAGGCTCGTCCCTCAAAGCATGGCTCTATCATGTATGTAGCCTTTCACCATCACACTGCAGACGCAGACTCCCAAGAAATGCTAAAAGCCCCACATCTCCCAATATCCTATTGAGGCACAGGTGAAAGTGGGCTGGTATGGCATACTGGTAAGAAGCCGGTACCGGCCCGTACACAGCTGACATGAAAGCGCTGCCGTGGCAAAGGACCCTCCTTAAAGTGCTGCTACGATGGCACTTCACCGTCGTTGCCCCTTTTGCCCCTCCCCCCCAGGAGGCGACCTACTGGCAGGGCCGCTGACGGTAGGGGGAGAGAGAGGGGACAATAGAGGCAGCGACATTAAAGAGCTGTGGAAGCGCTTTACCATCGTTGCCCCTTTTGCCCCTCCCAGGCTGATGATGGGTGGAGGGGGCAAAAGGGGCAGCTGCCCAGGGGCGGGTGATTTAAAAGGGCCCGAGGCTCCCAACCGCTGCTACCACAGCAGCAGCTGGAGCCCTGGGCCCTTTTAAATCACTGGGGCGAGGCAGCTGGCTGTGGGAGGCTGATCCCCAGCCCTGCCCCTTCCAGGGACCCAGAGCCAGCCCCATATACCGGTAAGAATTTAATATTACTTTCACCCCTGCATTGGGGCCTTTCATTCCTTTTTCAGGCAAAAAAGTTCCACATGAGTTTTTGTCTTTTGTGTTTGGAAGGGGATTAGGTTGATGCAGCTGTTAGGTAACTAGTCCCATTCCTTTTATTCTATTGGGGGTATACACCTGTTCACATGAGGAGGACTCATCTGTCACCTTCATTTCCCATTAATGGGACTTATAAATCCAATACTCTTAAAGAAGAAAATAGACATCACACACAGACACACATATTGTTGAAATAAATTCTCCCTCTACTGAGCTTGTTTAAGACCTAGAAGCAAAGTCTGCTCCCTAACCCAGTGATATCAATGTAAAGTCTTTCCATTGACTTCAGTCGGCTTTCGATCAGACCCAGAGATTTCAATCATTGTAAAGAGATAAGGGGACCCATTCCCTTAACAAGTGTTAACTCTTGTAGATACTTCTCACTACCACTGCAGCATTAATGCATTTTCATTCCTAGCAGTCCTTGCTCCTAACTCTTTTTTTTAAGTGTGGTTGTACCATTGGGGAAGTAACACTTTGGCCAAGGGTTGTCACTGCACACAAGATGTCATTACGCATAGGATAGCCACCCTGTGAATTACATAGCTACCTTAAATTTCCTTCCCTATTGTGATGCCCTTATGCTGAACAACAGACCCAGTGAAATCTCTGGGTCGTCTTGGGTAAAAACATTTCTATCCAGTACGAGTAAGTTATCAGAATCTGACTCTCAGATTGCAAGATATTTGAGACAAGGGTCCTGTCACCTCTATATTCTTTCCAGGGCCACTCATTCAGCCAGTGCTCAACAAATAGTAAGTGCTAACAATATCATTCATTCTTCTAGAAAGGACACTGGGGATGGAAGAACTGACTTTGACCTGAATTCAAGGTTTTGAAAAAGTCCTTTTGCACTGTGGGTTTTTTTTTATATATATATTTTTTCTCTGTGCTTTGAAAAGGGCTTGAAGCAGGTATGGAATGATACCACAAGAGAGGCTGTTCTCGGGAGACTGCCAGCCTTATATGAAATATCTCAGAAGGGGAACCTGATCCACAGACCAAGAGGATTGGATACATTCAGCATTTTAGCTGAACTGCTTATCCAAATCTTCAGAAGACCAGCCAGGGGACAGAATATTCTGGTCTGAGCAGTTGCAATTTACAATGATTTTGGTGTGAATTTTGCCTGTTTGTGCCATGGTTTAATTTGGCCCTGAGCCCATGTAGACATCTAAGATCAGAATCCATAGTGTTAATTCCAGTAATACCCTCTACATCATAGTAGTTTTCCTTCCTTCTTAACCTTAGTTTGGAACTCTGGATCCCTGGGTAGCAAAATCTTCATCCTCTCCCTAGGGTTGGTTCATTCTCTTGGGTCTGTTGTCATGTGATCACGAGGCTAGAGATAAATTAGGCATCAGCTGATGTATGTAGTTCAGCCACATACAGTAATCATGGACCAGAGCCAAATCATGTGGGACTTTATTCATCTCTTTTATAATCGAATATTCCTCTTTTTGGATGTTCAAAAAAAAGTATCAATTCCTTTCCCTCCCTTCCCCATTAACTCATACAGGAGGCAGCCAGGAAATTAGACATGTAAGTGAGCTAAATTGTGTGTGCTAATAATTGTGGATAAAAAAAAATCAAACCTGAACAAAATGGAGGTCTGGTACAGTGGAACTAAAAACTTGCCCTCCTAAAACCTGGTTTCCAAGATAGAGCTGAGCTTATCCAGCATAAACAACTATGGACCAGATCCTCATCTGATGCAAACCCGCTAGCTCTGCTGAAGTTAATAGAGCTACACTGATTTACCACAGCATCTAGGCATGTGGTTTGACTAAGGTTTGGGTAAAGCCAGTACAGACAACAAGGAGAAATACCTATCTTTTAAATTTTCTGATTCTCTCTCTCTTCCAGTCCATACACTTGAGTATAGTTCCTTCCTGCTGGTAGATGGAGTCTTTTGATAATACATCCCTGTTTACTTACACTGTAAGCTCCTTGGGGCAGAGACTGTCTTTTTGTTCTGTTTTTTACAGATCCTCGCACCATGGGATCCGTGGCACTAAGGTAAAACAAATAAACAACACGTAAGACGTTTTCAAGCTGATACAGTTTAGCTGAAACTTTTAAAGCAATGAAGGTAACTTAGAAAAGCAAACTTTATAAATGAACTTCAGACTAGCTTTGTAATGCGCAGTAGTAAAGCGTGAGTTGATCACTGAGGGAGTGAGTCTGGACTGGTAGGGACTGACTCAAAGACAGACAATTAACAGGCAAGGAAAATTTTTCCTTCTCTCTTCTATACCACTATATATGCTTAGAACTTTCCAAAAATGTACTTATGAAATATTTAGGAGAGGTTGTGTATACAGGTGCTCATCAAAACTCAGTTGACATCAGCCGATGCCTGGATGTCAACTATACGAAGTTCAGAGAGGGTATACTAAAAACCAAGTGGTTACCTTACAGATTTCCAACACACAAGCATTAACCTTATGTGCACCCAACTGCCATAAGTTCAGGTAATTGCACCCTTCGGGTCTGCTCAAAGAATGCTCTTCCAGACCTCTAAGTAGACACCTCTCCCTGGGGAGGGTACCCATGTCCCTCCCTCTCCTGTCCAGGGATTTAGGCTTGTATCTCCTTCCACTCATAACTCCCCAGCAGCTCTGACTAATGTCCAGCTCCTATGCTTAACTTTCTCACCAAAGACCTTGGCCAGAGAATGCCAGTAGTTGCAGGTGCCCACACAGCTCTTCCAAAGCAGAGTTCCTTTATTTCATGACAAAAGCATATGGAGAAAACCTGAAACAATAAAAAAGGTCTAGATGCACACTAATCATACCAAAGGTTAGCCATCTTCCCTCCCCCTTACCACACAACAAGGACATTGGGAGGTCAAAGTCCTTTCAACCCTTGGGCAGAGTTAGTTTCCACCTCTCCTTGGCCAAAAGATCAGGTCCATTTGCTGTATCAAAAATCAGCTGAAACTGGCTTTTTAGACTCCAGTAGGCTGGGAGATTAAAGTGAGAGTTTGAAAACAGATAAAATCAGTCACTGTCCTTTCCCCAGGGGTCAAGCCTCCAAGGACTGGGTATATACTGTGATACAGCATGGCCAGAAGGCAGCATAAGAGTGTTAGCAGGGGGCCTTATTCCCTGCCAAGGGAGGAAGGTTTGCTTTAGATTAACTAGAACAGCTGTGGCCAATTAGAGCACCTGACTCCAGTTAGAGCACCTGACTCCAGTCATGGGATATAAACCCCTGCTTCAGTCAGACAGGGTGTGGTAGTTGAAGGAGAAAGGTTGGATTGGAGCAGAGTGCAGATTGCAGAAGAGAAGAGTTTGTCCAGAGAGAAATAGAAGGTTTGGAGGAGTGCTGCGGTGGATTGGGAAGCCCAACAGAAACCCTAGGTAAGGGGCACCAGGCTTGTATAGAAGAGAGGCGAGAAGCCCTTCACAAGCTGACGGGTATGAGAGGGAAGTAACCCAGGGGAAGAAACCGCTAGTCAAGTGGTTCACCACAACCCCAGGGCCCCTGGGTTGGGACCTGGAGTAGAGGGCGGGCCCAGGTCCCTCCCTCTCCACTCCCCTCCTCCAAGGACACTAGGGGAATGATTAAGAACTGGTTCAGAGGCAAGCAATAGCGCCCTGAACCTACCCCAGAGAAGAGAAAGCGCGAGACCCAGCAGAACAGTACCGGCAATTTGCCACAATACATAGTCAGCTTTCTCATTTTGTATTAATCATCCTCTAGTGATTCCAGATTCCACAGGGACGACTCCCATCATTACTCCTTTCTCCTCCTTCCACTGCCACCCCCACGAGCCAGGAATGCCTAAGCAGTTAATGATACAAAGGTTTATGAAACTTCTCTGGACTCATATTGCCTGGCCTCTCTCAATATAACGGTCTTTGAAGCATTCGTACTTTCAAGGGTTGGCTCAAACATACCAATAACCTTACATTACAATACAGTTAAATACAATAATTTCTGGTTTGTAATTGTTTGGGTTTGTCCCATCTGTCACAATGATAAAGATACCAATCTGGCTGAATGGGTTTTAAAGAAATTAGGAACTCTTTTTCTGCTCTTAAAATAAGATTCTCTGACCAAATCCTTCATTTAGCTATTTCACAGAGGTATGGAGGTTGCCTGAATCTTCTGAAGTCCCAAAGCCAAAAAAATTTAACCAAGTGCCTGATTTTTAGAGGTGCCACTGAAGTCCAGTGGAGTTCTAGGTGTTCACTACCTCTGCAAATGGAGTTCTAAATATATGAGTCATGTTCATATAGATCCCTGAGACGCTTCAGGCATCCAGTTTATTTTGTTTTTGATGCTACGCTGACAGAACACTGAAAATACCTTGGGTCTGAAATGAACCATTAACCTAAACACAGAAATTGCCATACTGGAGCAAACTTCTGGTCCAGCTAGTCCATTAGCTTTTCACCAAGAGTGGCTTGTACAAGTTGCATCAGAAGAAGGAGCAAGAAACCCTGCAGCACAAAGTTATGGGATATTTGCCCCAAGGAAAGTTTCTTCCCATCTCTCAATAACTTGAGATTTATGCCCTGAAGCATGTAGTTTATGTCCCTTGAAATACTCTTCTTTAATTCTGGTCAACTTTGGCAATAAGTTCCACAGAGTAATTTGCATGTTGTGTGGAAAAGTAGTTTCTTTCCCCAGTTTTTAATATGTTAACTTTCCATTTAATTGAATATTGCTTTGTCCTTGTATTATGGAAAAGGGTGAAGAAAAGTTCCCCATATACCTTTGTCTATGCCACTCATTATTTTGTATACTTTTATCATGTCCCTTCTTGTTCATCTCGTCTCTAAAGTAAACAGTCCGTGTCTTTTCTGTCTTTCTCCATATAAAACATTTGCCATATTGCTCATCATTTCCATCAACTATCTCCAAAACCCTTTATTTCTTCCATATGCTTTTTGAAAGGGGTGACCAGAACTGAACAGGTGTCCACATCATGCAACCACAATAGAACTGGTACTGATTGGTACCCTCGCTGCATTCTTAGCACATACACTAAGGAATTAAGAGACCAAGGTGATTAAACTAGCCTTTCACACCAACTGCCATTCCTTCCAGGGTGGAGTTGTGGCACAGTGCGGGGCCGGGATAGGTCCACCTGTGCTTCTTGTGCTATGCCCATTGTTTGATAAGCAGAGGACTGCAACTTCTAGGTCTGTCAGACATGTATCAACCTGCATGGAACTGACAGAGGAGCACAGTCTGCAGAAGGGAAGAGGTTGGAGGAGACACCATAGTCTGTGTGCATATGGCTGGAAGGCTAGCTGCAGTTGCAGCACTTCTAGAAATAGTTCTCTTAATAAAGAGCCAGTTTAATTTTCAGAAACATGGAGCCTTCTCATGTTATTACCCAGCATGTAGTACAGGAAGCAAGCCAGGCATCTTTTGTAAACACTGAGGCTGGTATCGTAATGGAGTGAGGCACCCAATTCCCATTTAAAAATCAAT
Organism: Chelonoidis abingdonii; assembly: GCF_003597395.2. NCBI lineage: Eukaryota > Metazoa > Chordata > Testudines > Testudinidae > Chelonoidis > Chelonoidis abingdonii. Next base: position 130,126,895 of record NC_133773.1, read on the forward strand.
GGAAGTTTGACACCTAACTCCATTAGGTCTTTTTGAAAATTCGAGCCCAAAACAGTCATAAGAATTCAGCCATTCATATTAGCTTTTGTTTAGGATTTTTTTCATTATTATTTGTATTACAGTAGTACAGCGCCTCAAGGCCACAACAGAAATCAGAGGCCCCCTGTGCTAGGTGCTGTACCAGCACATAGAAAGAGATAGTTCTTGCCCTAAAGCGCTTACATTCTAAAGCAACAAGAGACAGAGGTGAAGTGACTTGCCCAAAGTCATACAGCAAATCAGTAGCAGAGCTAGAACTACAAACTAGAGCTTCTGAGTCCTAATGCAGTGCTTTACCCACTTGTATTTAATTTCCTTTGTGGGCACTCAGTGGCATCCTTTCTGTGTAACATGCACATTTTTTCCCGCCATTTTTTAAAACAAAGCTTTTCAAACTCATGAGGTGTTGCTGATTAAAAACAAACAGCCCTTTGAAAGCAATGCTGCAGAAGTTAACAGTGAATGGAGTAGTGATCCAATCACAGGAGAGCCACCTGCCTCCCTTCTCGGTAAAGCATACTTAGGTCCCTTAGGAGCTTCCATTTAAATAGGGGAGGGATTTCATCTCTAAACAACAAGGCTAGTGTCAGACATAGCTGACACATAAGGGGCAAAGGTTATAAATTTCATGAGGCATGAATGTTTTTTTTAATTTCAACCAATTAAATTAAACTCTAGGTTTGTGGCCCATAGTGCCTGGTCCCTGAAATGACCATTTACCATATACATCAGATATTCAAGAGGTTTTACTTTTGGTGTTATTTCTTCACTCCAGTGACTAGATGAAAGGAAGGCACTGAAGCGTGGTCTCTATACCAATATAAAATAAAATCAGAGATGAAGGTTTCCTACTCCTTTTAAAAAGGCTGTTACATTGTTTAGTTAATTTCAAAGCTACATGCTCAGACCTGTTTTCTATTGAATTCCATTAGACTATATGAAAAGAAAAGAATTTACCATGCAGATTTAGAATTGGTTCTTTATGGGGAAATTAAGCAACATATATGGTACCTGGGGCTATTCTGAAGGATACCTTTCAGGTTACAGGAGATTCTTCTGGGATGTTTAGCAAGGTATGTTTCAAAGTATGGGGTTTAAAAACAAATGGCTGAATGCCACACCTGTACTATTTGTTAAATACACAAAGTTTTGAACCCAAATTAGTCTTTATCTTCCTTAATTTCATCCCTAATGCCAAGGAGTTTAGAAGTCATAGAGTTCCAGGGCTAAAACAGTAAAGCTAAAAGACACCTCTCCAATTGCTCTGTCAGTTGCAGACCTTGGTTTCCTGAAGACATGTCTACAGGACGACATTTCCATTTTTGCAGCTGTCCCATGAGGATGTATCCACTTAATACTAACTGCAAATATTAATGCAAAACCATTGACCCAAATCACAAGATATTTGTGTTTCAGCTCATCCATGCATTTGAACACCAGAAAACCCCAGACTCCTGGCTAGGGTCAATTTCTTACCAGTGAAAAGCTGGGGCCAGGGGAGGGAAATAAAGCAAATAATTCCTCACATCAACATTTTACCCTTAGACAGAGTGACTGCATTCACTACCAATACACTCGCTGGAGGTATCATCCTGTCAGTTTCGTTACCCAGAGAACCACCACAATTCTGAGGGCTTCTAGCTCCCATAAAACAGCACAGGATCATAACAGCTAGACACAGAAAAACACTTACTAGATCACAAAGTTAATGATGGCATGATCCAGCAGATAGGGCCAAGGAACGAGAATCAGGAAGCCTGCGTTCTATTCCTACCTCTGCCACTAGCCTGCAGCGTGAACGCAGGCAAGTCACATCTGCCTCAGTTTCCCTATCTGTAAATTGAGGTTAATGATATCTTCCTTTTGAAATGTTTTGATACCTGCAGGTGCACAATGATACATAAATGCTAAATATTTATTAGGATGATGATGATGCCAGGGCAGAATTTAGTTACCTAATAGATGACATATCATACTAAACTGGCACCACACTCCTGATGATGTGTATTCATTTATTGTAGAAAAAAATCCAAAATACTGGTTTTGTATATTTTTATTTTTCTGTCTACACATTTTAAGGCGTTTTAGATCTGATGGGACTCCTGTAGAGTCATAAAAAAGATCATACTCATTAGTCCATTTGGGATGCCTAATGTTCAGAGAGCTCCAAGACAAGGCTCATTTCCCGATCATGGGAGAGTTCAAGGACCTTGTGCAATTTGAAATTCTCACAAGCTATCATCTATAAGTCTATTGTTGTTGTTTTGGTAGCACCTACACAACACAACCAGATTTTGTCCCCTTGTATGAGTGGTTGTAAAAACATACAGTTAATGATAGCCCAGGGCACAGACAACTTTTTTCAATTTGGAACAAGGGGTGGGGCTGGGGAGGCGGGAGAGCTACAGTTAAAAAAGATACATAGTAGCCGCTGCATATTGCTTTAATTGATAGGTTTGTACATAATTACCTTTGTCCACTTTTGATAAAGCGAGAAATGAACTTCTGTTCCAAACATATTAATAAATAAAGGAAACAATATCCTAAATTTTTGGAGGGGACTCAAGTTCTCCCAAGCCTCCAGCTGTCTATGGCCATGCCATCCATGGCCATGCCATCCATGCCCCCTCCTGGGAGCTGATGAGGAGACAATGACTTTAATATTAAAAAAGAGCTAGTATTCACTTGTGAAATTAAAGGAAATTTTCGCCAAGGGAAAAATATATATACTGTATTTTCCTAGCTAGTGAGCAGGGAGAGCACATCATCAACTGGAGCTTTCAAAGTGTGTGGAACTTTGTAACCAATGACAAGCAGGTCATAAAACGTGACAAATGCTGGCTTGGCAAAGCCATTAATTTGGTTCCAATTAAGTGTTAATTATCAGAATTCAGGATTATGCTACATAGAAGTCTCTAGAATCCAAACAGAGATGGATAGCCACGGAGCTACCACATCCTGTAACACCCCCAAAACCTCAGGGGTGACTGCAAGTCCCACTGGGACATCCTGCCTGCAAGCATCACCTCATAGACTCAAGGTCAGAAGGGACCATTATGGTCATCTAGTCTGACCTCCTGCACAAAGCAGGCCACAGAATCTCACCCACCCACTCCTGTAACAAACCCCTAACCTATGTCTGAGTTATTGAAGTCCTCCTCGAATCCGTGGTTTAAGACTCAAGGTGAGAGAATCCTCCAGTCAAGTGACGCGCGTGCCCCAGCTGCAGAGGAAAGGTGAAAAACCTCCAGGGCCTCTGCCAATCTGCGCCTGGAGAAAATACCTTCCTGACCAAATATGGTGATCAGCTAAGCCCTGAGCATGTGGCAAGACTCACCACCCAGCACTCAGAAAAGATATCTCTTTAGTAACTCAGATCCTACCCAATATAACATCCCATTGGGCCAATTTACCTGCTAATAACAAAGATTAATTAATTGCCAAATTAGGCTATCCCATCAACCATCCCTCCATAAACTTATTCATTTACGTCTGAATCAATAGGTCTGTTTGCCCCCACTACTCCCCTGGAAGGCTGTTCCAGAACTCACTCCTCTAATGGTTAAAAACCTTCATCTAATTTCAAGTCTAAACTTCATGTCCATTTAATTCTGTTGTCTTGTTTGGTCCCCCCCCCACTATTTGGGGGTTAAAAACCTAAGCTTAAATAATTCCCCTCCTCCTGAATTTTATCCGCTGATTATATTATAAAGAGCAAATCTTTACTCCCCTCACGCTTCTTTCGTTAGGGGGCTAAACACCGTCAAGCTTATTTGAGTCTCCTTTCATAAGACAGTTTTCCCATTCCTCAGATCATTCCTAGTAGCCCTTCTCTGTACTTTGTTCCCAGTTTTGAACATTCATCTTCTTAAACTGGGAGACCCAGATGCACATTGTATTCCAGATAGGTCTCACCAGTGCCTTGTACAATAGTACTAACACCTCCCTGTCTTTCCTGGAATACCTCGCCTGATGCATCCTAAAGATCCGCATTAGCTTTTTAACGGCCATATCACATTGGCAGCTCATAGTCCATCCTCGAATCAACGCAATACCCGAAGGTCTTCTCTCTCTGTTACTCCAACTGATGCGTCACCCAATTTCATAACCAAAGTTCTTGTATTAATCCTAAACATGACCTTGCACTTTTTCTCTATTAAAATTTCATCCTATTGACTATTATTCAGTTTAACAAGGTCTGCCTGTAATGATAATCCCGGTCCCTTCTCTGTGTTTTTTGTTTCAATCTCCAATACTTTATTTAGCACATTTTTCTCTCTTTTTATTCTTTTTTTGTTTTTTCCAAAGTCATTTTGTTATTATATTTTCTTTCCTAAGCAGACTAACACTGTAGTAGTGATGGAAATAGGTTTTAGATTGATTTTTACTTTTTTTTTTTTTGACTTTTGTGGCTATTTTTAATTTAATATTTTTTGTGTTAATGTCTAAGAATAGGTGTGCGGAGGATCTATTCTTTATTTTTTAATTATTATTTTTTTTAGTTTTATGAAGTTGGTTTTACTCTTTTTGTTAGATTGTCTTTAGTTCATGCTATTGATTTGCCGGGTTAACGTGGATTTAGGTTTTATATGTAGTTGTATATGTTTTATTGTTATGTTGATTTTATTAGTGTTGTATTTTATTTTTTTTGTTAGATTGAAATTATTTTTTGTGTCTATTTTTGGTTTGTCTAGTTTTTTTTTGCAGGGAGGGATAATAACAAGAACTGTGGTATAAATGGCGAGCAAGCAAGTTGACTAAACAGAGGAGAGAAGGACCTCTGGAGTATGGTGTCACAGATGACTATGAGCTGCAATGTGATATGGCCGTTTAACAACAGCTTATGCGGTTTAGGATGGCATTCATCAGGCGAGGTAGTTCCAGTAGAAGACAGGGAGGTGTTAGTACATTGAGCACTGGTGAGACTCATCTGAATCAATGTGCAATTCTGGTCTCCCATGTTTTAAGAAGGCTGAATTCAAACTGGAAAAGTACAGAGGAAGGCTACTGGATGAATCTGAGGAAATGGAAAACCCTTCTTATGAAAGGAGACTCAAAAAAGAGCTTGACTTGTTTAGCCTAAGCAAAAGAAGGCTGAGGGGAGCCAATAAGATTGCTGCTTATATAAATAATCAGCGGGATAAATACAGGGAAGGGGAGAGGAATTATTTAAGCTCTAGTACCATGTGGACACAAGAAAAAATGATATAAACTGAACTTGGAAGTTTAGACTGAAATTAGATAACGGTTTCTAACAATAGAGGATGAAGTTCTGGAACAGGCCTTCCAAGGGGAGATCACTGGGGGCAAAAGACCTATCTGACTTCAAGCTAAACTGATAAGTTATGGGGGATGGTAATGATGGGATAGCCCCTAAATTTTGGCAACTCAATTAATCTTGATTATTAGCAAGTAAATTGGCCAATGGGAGTTAGATGGGGAGATCTGAGTACTACAGAGATTCTGCCTGAGTGCCTGGGTGGTGAAGTCCTTGCCCAACATCTCAGGCTTACGCTGATCACCATATTTGGTCAGGTAAGGTATTTTCCTCCAAGGGCAATTGGCAGAGGCCTAGATGGTTTTTCCTTCCTCTGCAGAGGGGCAGGGTCACTTGCTGGAGGATTCTCTGCACCTTGAGGTCATTATAACGACGAGAGGCTTCAAACTCAGAATAGTAGTCGGTTATGTTCACAGGAGTGGGTGGGTGAGATTCTGTGGCCCCTTTGGCCAAGGAGGTCAGACTAGATGACACATAAGGTCCCCTTCTGACCCTTGAGTCTCATGAGGTGATGGCCTGCAGGCAAGGAATGTCCCAGTGCGGACTTGCAGTCCACCCCTGAGGCTTTTGGGGTGTTCCAGGATGTGGTAGCTCCGTGGCTATCCACTCTGTGGATTCTAGAGACTTCTATGTAGCATATATCCCGAATTCTGGATAATAACCACTTAATTGGAAAACCCCCACACACAACCCACCCGACCAAATTTAATGCGATTTGCAGCCAGCAATTTGCAGCGTTTTAATGACCTGCTTTGTCATTGGGTTACAAAGTTCCACACACTTGAAAGCTCCAGTTGATGAACGTTGCTCTCCCTGCGTCACTGCTAGCGAAATAACAGTAGTATATATTTTCCCATTGGCGAAAATATTCCTTTAATTCTCACCAGTCGAATACTAGCTCTTTTTTATATATTAAAGTCATTGTCTCCTCATCAGCTCCCAGGAGGGAGCATGGATCGCGTCAAATAATGGCATGGATGCATGGCCTAGACATGCTGGAGGCTTGGGGAGAAACTTGAACGTCCCCTCCAAAAAATTTAGGATATTGTTCCTTTATTTATTAATATGTTTGGGAACAGAATCATTTCTCGCTTATCAAAAGTGTGATCAATAGGTAATTATGTACAAACCTATCAATTAAAGCAATATAGCAGCGCTACTATGTATCTTTTTGAACTGTAGCTCTCCGTCCTCCCCAGCCCCACCTTGTTCCAAATTGAAAAAAGTTGTCTGTCCCTGGGCTATCATTAACTTGTCATGCTTTTTAACAACCACTGCATACAAGGGACAAAACTGTGTGTGTTGTGATAGGTGCTAGCCCAAACAACCAAACATAGACTTATAGATGATAGCTTGTGACGAATTTCAAATTGCACAAGGTCTTGAACTCTCCCATGATCGGGAAATGAAGCCCTTGTCTTGGAGCTCTCTTGAACATCAGGCAATCCCAAAATGACTCAAATGAGAGATCTTTTTTTTGAATATGACTCTAGCAGAGAGTCCCATCAGATCTACCACGGCCTTAAAATGTGTAGACCAGAAAAATAAAATATACAAACAGTATTTTGGATTTTTTCTAACAATAAATGAATACACATCATCAGGAGTGTGTGCGCAGTTTAGTATGATATGTCACTATTAGAGTAACTAAAATGTCTGCCTGGCATCACATCATCACCTAATAAATATTTAGCATTTATGTAATTGTGCACCTGCAAGTATCAAAACTATTTCAAAAGGAAGAATTACATTAAAACCTCAATTACAGATAGGGAAACTGAAGGCAAATGTAGACTTGCCTGCTCACGCTGCAAGGCTAGTGGCAGAGGTAGGAAATAGAACGCAGGCTTCCTGATTCTCTCGTCCTTGGCCCCTATCGCTGGATCATGCCATCATTAAACTTTGTGATACTCTGTAAGTGTTTTCTGTGTCTACGTGTATGATCCTGTGGCTAGTTTTATGGAGCTAGAAGCCCCTCAGAATTTGTGGTGGTTCTCGCACCGCGATCTGGTAACGAAACTGACAGGATGATACTTCCACGAGTGTAGTGGTATGAATGCAGTCACTCGCTAAGGTAAATGTTGATAGCAGGAATTTATTTGCTTTATTCCCCCCTGGCCCAGCTTTTTCACTGGTAACGAATGACCCTACCAGGAGTCTGGGAGTTTTCTGGTGGTTTCAAATCAATGATGAGCTGACAACACAAATATTGTGATTGGGTCAATAGGTTTGCATTAATATTTTGCACGTTAGTATAAGTGGATACATCCGTCATGGGACAGCTGCAAAATAGAGAATGTCGTCCTGTAGACATGTCTTCAGGCAGGTCTGCAACTGACAGAGCAATTGGAGAGGTGTCTTTTAGCTTTAACTGTTTTTAGCCCTGGAACTATACTGACTTCTAAACTCCTTGGCATTAGGGAGAAATAAGGAGAAAAGACTAATTTGGGTTCAAAACTTTGGTGGTATGTAACACAATATAGTACAGGTTGTGGCATTCAGCCATTTGTTTTTAAACCACCATACTTTGAAAACTAAACTTGCTAAATCATCAGCAGAGAACTCCTGTAACCTGAAAGGATTCTTCAGAATACACCCAGGTACATAATAGTTGCTTAATCCCCATAAAGCACCAATCTAAATATCTGCAATGGTAAATTCTTTTCTTTTCATTAGTCTAACTGGAATTCAATAGAAAACCATGGATCGAGCATGTAGCCTGAAATTAACTTAAACAATGTAACAGCCTTTTAAAAGGAGTAGGAAACCTTCATTTCTGATTTATTTTATATGGTAATAGGAGACCACCTTCAAGTGCCTTCCTTTCATTAAGTCACTGGAGTGAAGAAATAACACCAAAAGGAAAACCTCTTTGAATATCTGATGTATAATGGTAAATGGTCAATTTGCAGGGACGCAGGCACTATGGGCCACAAACCTAGAGTTAATTTAATTGGTTGAAATTAAAAAAACATTCATAGCCTTCATGAAATTTATAACCTTGCCCCTTATGTTGTCAGCTATGTTGACACTTAGCCATTGTGTGTAGAGAACTGAAATACCCTCCACTATTTAAATGGAAGGCTCCTACGGGACCTAAGTATGCTTTACGAAGAAGGGAGCCAGGTGGCTTCCTTGATTGGATCACTACTCATTCACTGTTAACTTCTCAGCATTGCTTTCAGAAGGCTGTTGTTTTTATAATCAGCAACACCTCATGAGTTTGAATAAGTTTGTTTTCCCAAATATGGCCGGAAATAAATGTGCATGTTACACAGAAAGGATGCACTGGAGTGCCACAAAGGAAATTAAATAACAATTGGAAAGCACTGCATTAGGACTTCAGAACTTCTAGTTTGTAGTTCTAGCTCTGCTACTGATTTGCTGTAAGGACACTTTGGGCAAGTCACTTCACTCTGTCTTTGTTGCTTTAGAATTATAACGCTTCGGGCAAGAACTATCTCTTCTATGTGCTGGTACAGCACCTAGACACAGGGGCATCTGAATTTCTGTTCGTGGCCTTGAGGCGTGTACTATGTAATACAAAATAAATGAAAAAATCTACAACACAAGCTAATATGAATGGTTGAATTCCTTTATGACTGTTTTGGCTCGTACTTTTCAAAAGAACCTAATGAGTTAGTGTCAAACTTCATTGATTTTAACATGGGATTGGGTGCCTCACTGCCATACGATACCAGCCTCAGTGTTCAAAGAGCCTGGCTTGCTTCTCTGTACTACATGCTGGGTAATAACATGAGCAAGCTCCATGTTTCTGAGAAAATAACTGCTCTTATTAAGAAACTATTTCTAAGAAGTGCTGCAACTGCAGCTACCTTCCCAGCCCTAATCACACAGACTATGTGTTCTCCTCAACCTCTTCCCTTCTGCAACTGTGCTCCTCTGTCAGTCATGCAGGTTGATACATGTCTGGACAGACCTAGAAGTTGCAGTCCTCTGTTATCAAACCAACTGGGCATACACAAAGAGCACAGTGGACTATCCGCCCGCACGTGCCACAATCCCCGGAAGAATGGCAGTTGGTGTGAAAGGCTAGTTCTAATACTTGGTCGCCTAATCCTTAGTGTAGGTCTAAGATGGCAGCGAGGGTACCAAAATCAGTAAAACAGTTTTATTAGTGGTGCATGATGTGGACACCGTTCAGTTTCTGTCACACCCTTTCAAAAAGCAATGGAAGAAATAGGGTTTGAGATAGAGTTATGGAAATGATGAGCAATATTGCAAATGTTTTATAGTGGAGAAAGACATGAAAAGACACGACTGTTTACTTAGAGACAATGAAACAAGAAGGACATGAAAAAGTAATATAACAAAAGTAATGAGTGGCATAGACCAAAGGTATATGGGACTTTTCTTCACCCTTTTTCCATAATACACAGACAAAGCAATAATTACACTTAAATGGAAAGTTAACATATTAAAAACTGGGGAAGAAACTACTTCCACACAACATGCAAATTACCTGTGGAACTTATTGCCAAAGTTGACCAAATTAAAGGAAGAGTATTTAAGGACCATAAGCACTACATGCTCAGGCATAAATCTCAAGTTATTGAGAATGGAAGAAACTTTCCTTGGGGCAAATATCCCATAAACTTTGGTGCTGCAGGGTTCTGCTCTTCTTCTGATGCAACTTGTACAAGCCTCTGTAAAAGCCTAATGGACTAGCTGACCAGAATTTGCTCCAGTATGGCAATTTTCTGTGTTTTAAGGTTATGGTCATTCAGACCCATAGGTATTTTCAGTGGTTCTGTCAGCGTAGCATCAAAAACAAAATAAACTGGACTGCCTGAAGCTCTCAAGGATCTATATGAAATACTCATATATAGAACTCCTATTTGCAGCGGGTAATTGAACACCTAAACCCACTGGATCTTCAGTGCAAACCTAAAAAATCAGGCACTTGGTTAAATTTTTTTGGCTTGGACTTCCAGTAAGATTCATGGCAACCTCATACCTCTGTAAATAGCTAAATGAAGGATTTGTCAGAGAATCTTATTTAAGCACCAGAAAAGAGTTCCTAATTCTTTAAAACCATTCAGTCCCAGAATTGGTATTTACATTGTGACAGATGGACAAACCACAAGTTAAAACCAGAAAATTATCTTGTATTTAACTGTATGTAATGTAAGGTTATTGGTATGTTTGAGCCAACCCTTGAAAAAGTACAATGCTCAAAGACCGTTATATTGAGAGAGCACAGGCAATATGAGTCCAGAGAAGTTTCATAAACTTTGGTATCATACTCTTAAGGCATTCCTGGCTTCGTGGGGGTGGCAAGTGGAAGGAGGAGAAAGGAGTAATGATGGAGTCGTCCCGTGGAATCTGAATCACTAGAGGAATGATTAATACAAAAATGAGAAAGCTGACTATGTATTGTGGCAAATTGCCGGTAACTAGTTCGCTGGGTCTCTTCCGGCTTCTCTTCTCGGGTAGGTCAGGCGCTATTGCTTGCCTCGAACAGTTCTTAATCATTCCACTAAGTGCCTTGGAGGAGGGAGTGGAGAGGTGAGGGACCCTGGGCCCACTCTACTTCCCAGGTCCCACTCAGGGGCCCTGGGTTGTGGTGAACCACTACCTACGTTTCTCCCTGGTTAACTTCCTCTCATACCTCAGCTTATGAACGGGCTTCTCACTTCTTTCTATACAAGCCTGGTGCCCCTTACCTAGGTTTCTGTTGCTCCCAATCCACACAGCACTCCATCCAAACCTTCCATTTCTCTCTGGACAAACTCTTCTCTGCGGTGCAATTGCTCGCAATCCAACCTTCTCTTCATACCACATCCCTGTCTGACTGAAGCAGGGTTTATAATCCCATGACTGGAGTCAGGTGCTCTAATGAAGTCAGGTGCTCTAATTGGAGTCAGGTGCTCTATCCTGAAATCAGTTGCTCTAATTGCCACAGCTGTTCTATGTTAAATCTAGAAGCAAACCTTTCACTCCCTTGCAGAATAGGCCCCTGCTAACTACTTCTAATGCTGCCTTCTGCCATGCTGTATACAGTATATACCAGTCTTGGGCTGACCCGGGGAAGGACAGTGGACTGAATATTTTATCTGTTTCAAACTCTCACTTAATCTCGCCAGCTAAACGGAAGTTCTAAAAGCCCAGTTAGCTGATTTTTGATCCAGCAAATGACCTGATCTTTGACCAACGAAGAGTGATAAACTAACTCTGCGCCAATTGGTTAACCGAACTTTGAACCTCCAAATGTCCTTTGTTGTGTGTAAGGGGAGGGAAAGATGCTAACCATTTGGTATGATGAAGTGTGCATCTAGACCTTTTTTATGTTCAGGGTTTCTCCAATGCTTTTGTCAATGAAAAAATGAACGCTGCTTTGGAAGACTGTGTGGCACCTGCAACTACTGGCATTCTCCTGGCAAGTCTTTGGTGAGAAATTAACATAGGACTGGACATTAGCAGAGTGCCTGGGAGTTATAGTGAGAGGAGATACAAGCCTAAATCCCTGGACAAGGAAGAGGGACATGGTACCTCCCCAGGGAGAGTGCTACTTAGAGTGCTGGAAGAGCAATTTTCTTGAGCAGACCCGAAAGGGTGCAATTAACCTGAACTTATGGCAGTTGGTGCACATAAGGTTAAAATGCTTTGTTGGAAATCTGTAAGGCTAACTACTTGGTTTTTTAGTCATACCTCTCTGAACTTCGTATAGTTGACTTCCAGGCATCGCTGATGTAACTGAGTTTTCAGAGCACCTGTATACACAACCTCTCCTAAATCTTTCATAAGTACATTTTTGGAAAGTGAAGCATATATCAGTGGTATAGTAAGAGAGAAGGAAAAATTTCCTGCCTGTTAATTGTCCGTCTTGAGTCAGTCTCATACCAGTCAGACTCACTCCTTCAGTAATCAACTCCGCTTACTATGCGCATACAAAAGTCTGAAGTTCATTTATAAAGTTTGCTTTCTAAGTTACCTTCATTGCTGTAAACGTTTCAGCTAAACGTAATCAGCTGAAAAACGTCTTACTGTTGTTATTGTTACCTATGCCACGGAATCCCATGGTGCGAGGTATCTGTAATAAAACCCACACAAACAGACAGTCTCTGCCCAAGAGCTTAACAGTGTAAGTAAACAGGGATGTACATCAAAAAGCTCCATTCTACCAGCAGAAAGAACTATACTCACGTGTATGGACGGAAAGAGAGAGAAATAAAAATTTAAAAGATAGGTATTTCTCCTGTTGCTCTGTACTGCTTTACACCAAACCTTGTCAAACCACATTCCTAGATGCGTGGTAACAGTGAGCTCTATTAACTTCAGCAAGCTAGCGGTTGCATCAAAGTAGGCTCTGTCCATAGTTTTTATGCTGGATAAGCTCCGCTCTATCTTGGACACCAGTTTAGGGGCAAGTTTTTTAAGTCACTGATACCAGAAACTCCATTTGTTCAGGTTGATTTTTTTTTATCCACATATTAGCACACACAATTTAGCTCACTTACATGTTAACTTCCTGGCTGCCCTGCCGTATGAGTTAATGGGAAGGAGAAGGAATTGAAACTTTTTTTTGAACATCCAAAAGAGAATATCGATTATAAAAAGAGATGAATAAAGTCCACAGATGATTGGCTCTGTCCAAGAATTACTGTATGTGCTGAACTAGCAATACATCAGCTGATGCCTAATTACTTAGCCCGTGATCACATGACAACAGACCCAAGAGAAAATGAACCAACCCTAAGGGAGATGAAGATTTTGCTCCCAGGGATCTCAGCGTTCCATAACAAGGTTAAGAAGGAAGAAACTACTGATGAGTAGAGGGTATTACTGAATTAACAAACAGGATTCGATTTTAGATGTCTACATGGCTCAGGCCAAATTAAATCATGGCACAAACAGGCAAATTCACACCAAAATAATTGTAAATTGCAACTGCTCAACCAGAATATTCTGGCCGCCTGCTGTCTTCCGAAGATTTGGATAAGAAGTTCAGTAAAATGCTGAATTCCAATCCCTGCTGTGGATAGTTCCCTCTGAAGATATTCTATAATCTTCATCCCCGAGACCCAGCCTCTCTTTGGTATCATCATACCTGCTCAACCGCTTTCAAAGCACAGGAAAAAAATATATATATAAAAAATAACCCACATGCAAAAGGACTTTCAAAACCTGAATTCAGGGTCAAAGCAGTTCGTCCATTCCCATTCCTTCAAAGAAAATAATATTGTTACACTTCATTTGTACACTGCGAATGAGTGCCCCTGAAAAACTACGAGGTACAGACCTGTCAAATATCTTGCAATCTAGAGTCAGATTGATAATTACCGTCGATAAGAAATGTTTTCCAAGACACCAGAGATTCTGTCGGTTTCAGCATAAGGCATCACACTAGGGAAAGAAAGTAAGGTACTATGTAATTCAACAGGTGTGACCATCTAATGACATCTTGTCAGACAACTTGGCCAAAAGTGTACTCCCAAATGGTTAAAACCACACTAAAAAAGAGTAGGATAAGGACGGCATGAATGAAATCATAATGCTGCAGTAGGCAAGTACTAACAAGAGTAACACTGTTAAGGAATGCCCTATCTTTACAATTGATGAAACCTCTGGGTCGCTCGAAAGCCGACTGAAGTCATGAAGACTAACATTGGATATCATGGTTAGGGAGCAAACTTTGCTTTAGCTTAACAAGCTCATAAGGGGGAGAATTATTCAACATAGTGTTCGTGTATGTCATTTTCTGCTTTAAGTATGGATTTATAAGTCCCATTAAGGAATAAGGTGACAAGAGTCCTCCCATGTAACAGGTTATACCCCAAAGAATAAAAAGAAATGGATAGTTAACTAACATCTGCATCAACCCTAATCCTACAAACACAAAACGACAAAAACTCCGTGGAATTTTTGCCTGAAAAAGTGAATGAAAGCCCCAAGCAGGGTACAGTAATAAAATTCTACCGTATATTGCTGGCTCTGTCCCTGAAGGGCTAGGCGGGGACACCCCCAAAAGCCAACTGCTCGCCCAGTGATTTAAAAAGGCCAGGCTCCAGCTGCTGCTGTTAGCAGCGTTGGGAGCCCGGCCTTTAAATCCCCCGCCCTGGCAGCTGCCCTATTTGCCCTCCACATCATCACCGGGAGGGCAAAAGGGCAACGATGAAACGCTCACACTTTAAATGTCGCGCTCTATGTCCCTTCCCCCCTAGTAGCGTCCCGCAGATCGCCCTGGGGGAGGGCCAAAAGGCAGACACGGGAATGCCATCGTAGCAAACTTTAAGAGGCCTTTGCCACGGCAGCGCTTTCAGTACTGTGT
>NC_133773.1:130141528-130153213 GCF_003597395.2 Chelonoidis abingdonii
AAATCTCCTTTTGTAAAACCATGTGTATTTTGTCCAATTCACCTTGAACCTCATGTCCTCAACTACTCTCCTTAAATTTTTTCCAAGAACTTGCATACTAATAGATGTAAACTAAACCAGGTCTAAATATTTTAAGGATCGCTTTTTTCCCCTTTCTTAAAAATAGGAAACTATGTTTGCAATTCTCCACGTTGTAACGAATACAAACCCTGAGTTTACTGATTCATTGTAAAATTTCTTGCTAAGTTGCAATTCAATGTGCCAGTTCTTTAATACTCTGGATGAAGATTATCTGGCCCTCTGATTTCGTTCCCATTAAGCTATTCGAGTTTTAGGCTTATGTCGGATGTGGTAATCTCTACCCTCCATATCCTCATTCCCATATTGTCATCCCTACCATATCCCCAAGATCCTCGGTAGCCTTCTTAAAGACTGAGGCAAGTACTCTGGTGTTAGATAATTGGGCAATGCCTAGATTATCCTTAACCTCCACTCCATCCCTCTGTGTTAGTGGTCCACTTCTTATCTTTCTTCTTTGTTTTCTTCTTTTTATGTGGCTATAGAACCTTTTACTATTGGTTTTTATTCCTTTGCATGGTCCAACCACATTTTGGCTATTCTTGGCCTCTCTCAGCTTTATCCCCTAACTGTTCTGACTTTCAATTAAGGCAGCTTTTCCTTGCTAATCCCTCCATCTTCCAGCTCCTTGTGGCATTTTCTGCTCTTTTTCTAATCACCTCTCTGAGATACTTGCTCATCCATAGCTTGGTCTAACAACTCCTGTCTATGAACTTTTTAACCCTTTCTTGGTGATGCAGGCTTCTGATAGTTTCCTGCAACTTTGACTTGAAGTAAGTCCAGGCCTCCTCTGCCTTTAGATCCACAAGTTCTTCAGTACAATCCACTTCCCTAATTTCCTTAATTCTTTAAATTTAGCCCTTTTGAAATAAAAAACCCTAGTCTCAGATCTATTTTTGTTTATCCTTCCATCTAGTTTGAACTGAATTAGCTTACATCATACTACCAGCCAATCAGCATTTAGGTTTACATAAGACTAAAGGGAAATTACAGATAATGGGATACAAAGTCCTTCACCTCAAGGTCACCAGTTAAAATCCAGCCCCAGATGCTAGTGACCAAATGTCGTTACTACCAGAGAACTGTTCAATGGTTTATTTGAAATGAGTTTTGTGACCTCAGTCCAGCTCCCCAGTTGATAAATACCCTCATCACAAATGCCCCCCACTGCAATTCATATTAGCTGGCCTTCTTGTTAGTCATCTCAGAAAAGATCTCAAGGACCAAGTGGGCATGGAGACCACACTACACATTTTTACACACTTCTGTTAGTCATCTTGCTATATTCCTCTCTTTCAGCCCCTTGGCATGTGCATTCCACCAGCTTAGACTCCCTCAGCACAACTGGAGTCACTGGAATAAGTCTGATATTAATAAAGATTGGGCCCTCTTCCCCAACTGCAGCCAAGGTGCACCTAGTGCGCATAGAGGTGGGGAGAGCCACCAGTCCTAGGGCTGGCTAAGAGTCATCCTGGAATTTGGCATAACTTGGAGCAAAGTCAATGTTACTCTAAATCAAGAGGTCACAACCAGGAGTCAGGAGCTTGCCCTTCCCACATTGCTTAATAAGAGGGGGCCAAGGCTAGAGTGAGGATGGTTTCAGGGGTCCTAGTATGGAAAACATTGAGAACCACTTTTCCAGATAACAATCACGTGCTCACACACCCAAGGGGCCATTCTGTCTTCCAAGGATCTCCACAGCACAGCGATGCTCAGCTAGACCCCCAGTGCTGAGCAGGCTGGTTATGAGAGGGGTGACGTAGGGTCCACAACAGGAGCTCACCAGCAGCCCTTTACTGGAAGAATCACCAACACGCTGCATCAGCCAGAAGAAAGCTAAGGGTGTGGCTCAGAGAATTTAAGTGAGTCTAAAGGAGTCAAAGGTCTTGTCTAAAGCTGGGATTGGACCCCTGTTACTGCCCTTGGTGCCCAAAGATCAATGCAGCGACACTGGTACCAGTCCCTTGCACTGACAGGGAAAGCTGCTACAAGCTGTGAGCTGCACCGGTGCAAACCAGGACTGACAGATAAGCGAGGGATTTGCTACCTCAGTGTTGAGGAGGCCCTTACTGGTGTGATGTACACACAGCAGGGAGTGGGGGAGTCAAAGGTGTAAGTTACTGCCTCTAAATGCACCTCTTCAGCTGGCTTGATATCTTATAACAGGGTCAGATCATATATAGACCTCAGCTATTATCCCCTGAATACCATTTGGTTGGCTACGAAAATGTAATTGAAATGACTGTGTGACAAACGGTGCTGTGCTCTCTTTCTGTGAGTAGGATTGGCCCTGTATGGTCATCTGCCAACAGTGAATGGGGAAGTCATAACCCTCTAATCTATATTACTTCTCTTTATAGATTCGCATTCTGGGAAAGAGCCAAAGATCCTAAACAAAGGTAAGGTGTAAAGAGGTGGACAAGACATTAAAGAAAAAAAAATCCATATCAGGGCAATAATGGTCATAAAGCAATACGGTGGATGTATAATAGTTCCTGGACTTTTAATTTGTGACTAATTTGTTGCACAATGAGGTTGCAATTTTCTAATTGTGATTGCCATTTTAATTTTACTCATGGCTGTGCAACTAACAATGTATAGTCTAGTAATTAAAATTAATTGTACATTCACCTGCATATTTCTATTAGGCTGTTAAATTCAGTCTCTAGGCTCAATGATTTTGTTCTCTAAGAGATGTTGAACTCATTTCAGTGAGCCCAATTATGTTACACTCTAATTCCTGTATGAAAAACAAGCATTTTACTTTGATATGAAGAGTTTCTGGAATCCCATTTTTAAAGTTGTGCCTGCTCAGCTCCAGAATATGGGATGGCAAGAGATATATGAATGTGTTATAATTTAGGAAGAATAATGTACTCTGGAGATTCCACTTCCTAAAATACGATTATAGACACCATGAATAAATCCCATGAAAACAACTAGATTTTCACCATTCAATTAATTTCATGAACAATTAACAGCTGTCTCCTTAATCACATGCACTGGGCTTAAATTCAAATCAGAATTTTATGACAAGCTTCTCCAGCATATTTGAAACAAATTTGAAGACAACAACAAAAGATTTTGTCCTGCAAAATTGGTACCCTTTTAAGGTCTGTGTATGCAGTTTTTCCAGAGATTTCTCTTGCCCATTTTCACACAGAGAACCAGACAGAGTGATAATTTCAGAAACACCACACATTACTATGTTGTTTTATTATTAATGGTTTATATCTAGAGATCCATGTTTTTTCTCTTGGTTATAGCAATGGAAATCAGAGAGGTGCCACTGACTTGAATACCATTTTTCCAGAGTTAGCAAACTCTCAAAAGGGTTTAGAAACTTGGGCCAAAAAGTTCAAACTTGAGATCCTAAAATTAGGCAAACAGATCCATAATGAGCCACCCAAATCAAAATGGCATGATTTTCAGGGGGTGCTGATCCATTATCAACATTTATTCATATTGCTGTAGCGCTTCAGAGGCTCCAGTGTAGATTGGAATCCCACTGTGCCAGACACAGCACATACCGATAGTAAGACAGCCCTTGCCTGAAGAACTTGCAATCTGAGTGTATGTCTACAATGCCAAAAATCATGGCAGGGAGTCTTAGAGCCTGGGTGAACTAACTATGGCGCTAAAAATAGCAGTGTAAACATTCCTGCTTGAGCTGAATCCTGAGCTCCGAGACCTACCCCCTCACCAGTTTCAGAGCCCAGATGCCAGGCCACACAGGAACATCTACACTGCTATATTTAGCCCCATACTACAAGCCTGTCAATTGACCTAGGTTCTGAGATTCACAGTTGTGGGTTGTTATTTTTTTATTTTTTGGGCACTTTAGATGTACCCTGCAATGGATCTGTGTTGTTAGACCAGTGCAGAGTCCCATTGTCTTCAATGAGGCTTTCTTATGGGTGCAGCCAGCTACCCCTATCCAGGATCAGGGCTTGAATAGATAAGACAGACATGGAAAACGAGAAATAAATTTGTTACGATCCCCATAATACCAGTGGGGAACTGAGGCTGACAGGTTATATCAAAGTTAAGTCATCTGTGGTAGTGTCAGGAACTGAGCCAAGATCTCCTGAGTGCTTGAGCATACGATCATCCTTTGTCTCAGGTGAAAATCAATGTAAGCTGCAGGTACTCAATACCTTTAATAATCAAGCACTTATTTTGGTTCCTAAATATGAATATAGCTGCCTAACTTTAGGCAACCAACCTTGACACATTTTGCCTTAACTATTTATTTACCAGTGCCCCTCTATCTGTGATTTGTTGGCATTTCAAGACACATTGGCCAAGGTTTGTTGCAAAATACAGAAATGGAGTCTTTCATTCGAGTGTAATCAATCATTGAAAAGGATTGTTAATTTCAATGTATTCAAAAATTACCTTCCCCAGGGAATCTGGAGAGGAAAATTTGAACTTTCAACTCCCATGTTGTATCANTTCACCTGCATATTTCTATTAGGCTGTTAAATTCAGTCTCTAGGCTCAATGATTTTGTTCTCTAAGAGATGTTGAACTCATTTCAGTGAGCCCAATTATGTTACACTCTAATTCCTGTATGAAAAACAAGCATTTTACTTTGATATGAAGAGTTTCTGGAATCCCATTTTTAAAGTTGTGCCTGCTCAGCTCCAGAATATGGGATGGCAAGAGATATATGAATGTGTTATAATTTAGGAAGAATAATGTACTCTGGAGATTCCACTTCCTAAAATACGATTATAGACACCATGAATAAATCCCATGAAAACAACTAGATTTTCACCATTCAATTAATTTCATGAACAATTAACAGCTGTCTCCTTAATCACATGCACTGGGCTTAAATTCAAATCAGAATTTTATGACAAGCTTCTCCAGCATATTTGAAACAAATTTGAAGACAACAACAAAAGATTTTGTCCTGCAAAATTGGTACCCTTTTAAGGTCTGTGTATGCAGTTTTTCCAGAGATTTCTCTTGCCCATTTTCACACAGAGAACCAGACAGAGTGATAATTTCAGAAACACCACACATTACTATGTTGTTTTATTATTAATGGTTTATATCTAGAGATCCATGTTTTTTCTCTTGGTTATAGCAATGGAAATCAGAGAGGTGCCACTGACTTGAATACCATTTTTCCAGAGTTAGCAAACTCTCAAAAGGGTTTAGAAACTTGGGCCAAAAAGTTCAAACTTGAGATCCTAAAATTAGGCAAACAGATCCATAATGAGCCACCCAAATCAAAATGGCATGATTTTCAGGGGGTGCTGATCCATTATCAACATTTATTCATATTGCTGTAGCGCTTCAGAGGCTCCAGTGTAGATTGGAATCCCACTGTGCCAGACACAGCACATACCGATAGTAAGACAGCCCTTGCCTGAAGAACTTGCAATCTGAGTGTATGTCTACAATGCCAAAAATCATGGCAGGGAGTCTTAGAGCCTGGGTGAACTAACTATGGCGCTAAAAATAGCAGTGTAAACATTCCTGCTTGAGCTGAATCCTGAGCTCCGAGACCTACCCCCTCACCAGTTTCAGAGCCCAGATGCCAGGCCACACAGGAACATCTACACTGCTATATTTAGCCCCATACTACAAGCCTGTCAATTGACCTAGGTTCTGAGATTCACAGTTGTGGGTTGTTATTTTTTTATTTTTTGGGCACTTTAGATGTACCCTGCAATGGATCTGTGTTGTTAGACCAGTGCAGAGTCCCATTGTCTTCAATGAGGCTTTCTTATGGGTGCAGCCAGCTACCCCTATCCAGGATCAGGGCTTGAATAGATAAGACAGACATGGAAAACGAGAAATAAATTTGTTACGATCCCCATAATACCAGTGGGGAACTGAGGCTGACAGGTTATATCAAAGTTAAGTCATCTGTGGTAGTGTCAGGAACTGAGCCAAGATCTCCTGAGTGCTTGAGCATACGATCATCCTTTGTCTCAGGTGAAAATCAATGTAAGCTGCAGGTACTCAATACCTTTAATAATCAAGCACTTATTTTGGTTCCTAAATATGAATATAGCTGCCTAACTTTAGGCAACCAACCTTGACACATTTTGCCTTAACTATTTATTTACCAGTGCCCCTCTATCTGTGATTTGTTGGCATTTCAAGACACATTGGCCAAGGTTTGTTGCAAAATACAGAAATGGAGTCTTTCATTCGAGTGTAATCAATCATTGAAAAGGATTGTTAATTTCAATGTATTCAAAAATTACCTTCCCCAGGGAATCTGGAGAGGAAAATTTGAACTTTCAACTCCCATGTTGTATCACTAATAATAATATTAAACATGTTGACATGAATTGACTACATATTTAAGAGATGTTGCCATAACAAGAAAACTCACCAAAACAAAAACTTAAAAACGAAACAAAAAAACCCAGGAAATTCAAACACAAAGCTTTGTTATGATAGAGTTAAGACTGGAAATACATGGGACCTCAAGCAATAAAACACAAGATTGATGCAGTTTAAAAAAAACCTAAAATTGCTGAAAGTCAAAAATCTATCTATTTGGGGGGACTACTGTATTAACTTTATGAACATTTTATGGATACAATGACCGTATTTCCCAAAGAGAAAACGGGACACCCCCAGCTGTTCACCTGAGGGCCCCCTCGCCATGCTGTTGCTGGTCACTGGAATCCTGGTGGGGGGGGGAGTGCAGCATGCTGGAAAGCTCTCCCCCGACCCAGCCCTTTCTACCCCCTGTGCTGGGCTGGCATCTCCGCTCGCCCCTTCCACACCACACCCTACTTTATTGACAAAAGTGGGCATTTGTCCCATTTGCTCTTGCCAACTGATCACATCAACAAGAGCAAACGGTACAAATGCCTCCTTTTGGAAAAAAAAGTTGGGACAGACAGGACAGGGCTTAAAAAAGGGACTGCCCCAGCCAAAATGGGACATATGATCATCCTATTTATGGACCATTGTGGGACAGAGATTGTATGCAACTCCATGGCAGCAGAGTCATCATGGCCAGCTAGCGTGCAGCCATCTCATGGGCTGTAGATTCACATCCTGGCTTGCTGCACATTAAATTGCCACATAGACAAGCCCAGAGAAAGTGTTTTTGGTATAAAAGGCTGAGTTTTACCGGGGTTGGGGAGGGAGGGAGAAGGGGCTGCTTTTTATTCAAATAAGGAATCAACCCTGCTGAAAGACTGGATGGACTGAAACTCACTAGTAGGGTGACCAGATGTCCTGATTTTATAGGGACAGTCCTGATTTTTGGCTCTTTTCCCTTATATAGGCTCTTATTACCCCCTACTCCCTGTCCCGATTTTTCACACTTGCTGTCTGGTCACTCTACTCACCAGGGACTCCATAGGACTGATGGGGGAGCTAACAGAAAAGCATTTCGACCTCTTTGTTTCATATGTTTCTATGGATGCTTTTGTCTTTATCTAAATGTACTCTGCCTTTGAAAGAACAATTTGGTTACTTACAACTGCTGGCATTCCATGGTCATAGCCCTTGAAGAGAAAGGTAAACTCAGAGGCTGGTGTCTTGGTGATACCTGCAGAAGAGAATCACAGTGTATTTCCCTGGAGTCCCAGTCAGGAGGGAGAGGGCCATGGGTCCCTGCCCAAAGAGAGGTAACGACTAGAGGCCTGAAATGTGAGAGGCCATTCCTGAAGCAGACCACAGAGAGGGGGTAAAGGTGCAGTTACCGCAAAACTGTGACATTTGCATCTTCCCCTTCAAATATTGTAGGGTCAGAGGCAACACTCTCCCCATCTATCATCCCACTGTCAGCCAGATAACCTAATGTTATCCTGGTATCATCCTCTACAGACAGACTAGAAAGCTCCGAGAGGGAAGATCGTCTTGTGGTAAAGACACTAGACTGGGATTCAGGTGAGCTGAGTTCTGTCCCTAGCTCTGCTTAGGCTACATCTACGCTACCCAGGGTAGCAAGTGAGACTTCCCTAGGGGGAGGCTGGCTTTGTGTCCCCACTCTTCTGCCACAGCCTCTCCCCAACCATTCCCTGGGTTGATCCTCTTCTCTCCATGAGGCCCCCACTTCCTGCTGCTCCCTGCATTCCTCCTCTCCATCCCCCTCCCCCAGAGACAGGGAGAGCAGCCTAGCATGAGGGTAGAAGAGAAGGAGGACATGGCAAGCGGTGGGAACCTCCAGAGAGAGGGGCTGAAGTGAAGGAGAGGAGGGACTCATCAGGCAGCAGCAGGCAGTGGGGGCCTCGGGAAAGGGGCAGACCAGGGACTGGAAGAGGCAGAGCACAGGTGGGGCCATCATGGCCCAAGCATCCAGTGGCGGCTATGCCAAGGAAGGTTTAGCATTGCCTGGCCTATTATACCCACCGCCTATGCACACTACAGCACTTCCAGCAGCTCTGCTGTGGCACTTGTGGAGACATTCTAAGCCGACGGGAGAGAACGCCACCTTAATTATTCCACCTCGCACGAGAGGCGGTAGCAATGTTAGTGGGAGAAGTTCTCCTGCTGACATAGTGCTTGGCNAGGGGCTGCTTTTTATTCAAATAAGGAATCAACCCTGCTGAAAGACTGGATGGACTGAAACTCACTAGTAGGGTGACCAGATGTCCTGATTTTATAGGGACAGTCCTGATTTTTGGCTCTTTTCCCTTATATAGGCTCTTATTACCCCCTACTCCCTGTCCCGATTTTTCACACTTGCTGTCTGGTCACTCTACTCACCAGGGACTCCATAGGACTGATGGGGGAGCTAACAGAAAAGCATTTCGACCTCTTTGTTTCATATGTTTCTATGGATGCTTTTGTCTTTATCTAAATGTACTCTGCCTTTGAAAGAACAATTTGGTTACTTACAACTGCTGGCATTCCATGGTCATAGCCCTTGAAGAGAAAGGTAAACTCAGAGGCTGGTGTCTTGGTGATACCTGCAGAAGAGAATCACAGTGTATTTCCCTGGAGTCCCAGTCAGGAGGGAGAGGGCCATGGGTCCCTGCCCAAAGAGAGGTAACGACTAGAGGCCTGAAATGTGAGAGGCCATTCCTGAAGCAGACCACAGAGAGGGGGTAAAGGTGCAGTTACCGCAAAACTGTGACATTTGCATCTTCCCCTTCAAATATTGTAGGGTCAGAGGCAACACTCTCCCCATCTATCATCCCACTGTCAGCCAGATAACCTAATGTTATCCTGGTATCATCCTCTACAGACAGACTAGAAAGCTCCGAGAGGGAAGATCGTCTTGTGGTAAAGACACTAGACTGGGATTCAGGTGAGCTGAGTTCTGTCCCTAGCTCTGCTTAGGCTACATCTACGCTACCCAGGGTAGCAAGTGAGACTTCCCTAGGGGGAGGCTGGCTTTGTGTCCCCACTCTTCTGCCACAGCCTCTCCCCAACCATTCCCTGGGTTGATCCTCTTCTCTCCATGAGGCCCCCACTTCCTGCTGCTCCCTGCATTCCTCCTCTCCATCCCCCTCCCCCAGAGACAGGGAGAGCAGCCTAGCATGAGGGTAGAAGAGAAGGAGGACATGGCAAGCGGTGGGAACCTCCAGAGAGAGGGGCTGAAGTGAAGGAGAGGAGGGACTCATCAGGCAGCAGCAGGCAGTGGGGGCCTCGGGAAAGGGGCAGACCAGGGACTGGAAGAGGCAGAGCACAGGTGGGGCCATCATGGCCCAAGCATCCAGTGGCGGCTATGCCAAGGAAGGTTTAGCATTGCCTGGCCTATTATACCCACCGCCTATGCACACTACAGCACTTCCAGCAGCTCTGCTGTGGCACTTGTGGAGACATTCTAAGCCGACGGGAGAGAACGCCACCTTAATTATTCCACCTCGCACGAGAGGCGGTAGCAATGTTAGTGGGAGAAGTTCTCCTGCTGACATAGTGCTTGGAGCTTAGGTCAGTATAACTTTTGTCACTCAGGGGGGTAGATTATTCATGACCCAGAACGACATAAGTGATACCAAATTAAGTTGTAGAATAGACAAGGTGTTAGGCTTTCTCTGACACCTTGGGCAAGTCATTTCCTTCTCTGAGCCTCAATTTTCCCATCTGTAAAAAGGCATTAAAATTTTCCTACTGCACAGGTGTTAAGAGGATGAATTCATTAATCTTGTTGAGATGCTCAGACACTATAATAAGTGCCATAGAAAAGCTATAAATAATAAACTGGAGCTACTTCCTTCACTGCCCTGACAGTTTTGATACAGACCGGGAGTATGGTCACCCCTGGGTGCAGAGAGGTACAAATTGCCTCTCCCTAAGCGAAGTCTCTCTGGTAGATGCCTTCCTGGGCAGGCAGTCTTTGCATGCTTGCACTTTCCTGGGGAGGTTTATTGTGGACCCAAATGGGTTTCCACATTGGTGTGACAGCCTAACCCACCAGACAAACTTGCAGGATCAGGGTCTATTTGACCACACAGCAGAGAACAGTGAAATCGGCTATGCACAAAGTGCTCTCCAAAATGCACAAAACCCAACAAACTAGGGTAAAAAAAAAAAAAAAATACAGCCAAAGCATTTTTAACCAACTTTGCCAAGTGATTGTCATCTTAACTCTTATTTACAACTAGAAAAGGTACATGGTTTTCAGAAAGAACTGGAATTATCAAGTTGTTCAGTTAAGGTGTATTCAGCCTTAATTCTATCTTAGGTGTGTTTTGTGATCATTCAATGCATAAAATCAATGCTAAAATATAGGCAGTTCACGCTCTCTAAAAGGGCTTTCACTTCAGCCCTCTGGTATAAAGCTACTTTACTATGCCTCTCAGCAGCATCAGATCCCCTTAAAAATCACCCTGCATTATTTTTTTCCACCCTCTGTGAGCCATTTTTAAATGGTAACAGAACCTCTTTACAACACACAAAATAACTGGCTCTTCTGGATGATGTTATCAAGACTGTTTAATGTGGTTGGGCAAGTGACTTCTATTCATGCAATTCACAATTAGCCCCTTGACCTGGATCATTGCTGGGACAAGTTTTATGAGCTTAATTGCATTTTTCCCCCTCTTCTCGTATAAATTATTCTATACAAATAGAATGTTATGGTGCATCATCTTTTGACGTCTCCTTCACAGTTATGAAAATCTGTTTGCCCTATTCAAAGAAACAGCCTAAACTCCAGCCAGGTTCCATAAACTATATGATGCTGAGAAATAAACCAGTCAAATAAAGCTAGCATTAATTTACTAAATGAAGAAAATGCTTGCAGTGATTAAAACAGATTGTACACGGCTACGCAAAAAAATTCCAGCAGCGACAATGGAGACAGAGACAGAGACTATAGAAGCTTTTGCTGTAGTGGAAATTACAGAGCTTTCTGTTGGGGGTCTATATTTGTTATAAGATGGTTTGTTATCTTCAATCTAAAAGAGACCTTGATAAAGTATCTTTTGACACTTTTACTGCTCCTTTAAATGAAATATTCCCTGTATCTTCAAGAATCAGCTTGAGTGGAATTGACTCAGTAGCTCAAGCTTTAGAAAGACAGGGGGAAACATTTTCTAATTTAAAAGAAATTTGAGAAAATAGTTCCATTCCCCTCTCTATTATCTAGCCATTCCGCAGCTTAGGCTTCTGAAACATCAACATGCACAGTTTGCTTTACAATCCTTCTGCAGAAATTAGCTGACACCCGTC
>NC_133773.1:130154825-130198560 GCF_003597395.2 Chelonoidis abingdonii
GGTCTATATTTGTTATAAGATGGTTTGTTATCTTCAATCTAAAAGAGACCTTGATAAAGTATCTTTTGACACTTTTACTGCTCCTTTAAATGAAATATTCCCTGTATCTTCAAGAATCAGCTTGAGTGGAATTGACTCAGTAGCTCAAGCTTTAGAAAGACAGGGGGAAACATTTTCTAATTTAAAAGAAATTTGAGAAAATAGTTCCATTCCCCTCTCTATTATCTAGCCATTCCGCAGCTTAGGCTTCTGAAACATCAACATGCACAGTTTGCTTTACAATCCTTCTGCAGAAATTAGCTGACACCCGTCAATGTAGATAAAAGAAAGCTGTAGCATTAACACTTGAGAGCGCATTAATCTTTCCCAAATTAAAATCTGCACCACAGCATTTAAGATTGAGGCCACCATGGTTCAGTGCTGTTTGACCGCCAATTTTGATAAAAGTGTTTTAAGAGAGGTGAGACTGAGATAAATTGCCCATGGTTACACAACAGCAGCGAGGGTAAGTGTTTAGTCTATTGGCTGCCATCACACTGGGGTGTCAGCCAAACGTTTGCATGTTTACACAAAGTGCAAAACAGAAGGAAAAGCAACACTGCACTATATTTCTTGGAGGTGACATCAATATTATATTTCATCAGAGAGAGACAAATATACTTTCGTATTTGAGTATCGGAAGATAAGGGCAGCTCTGGTTGTAAAACAAATGAATATTCCTACTGAGTCCTCTGGCTAGCTGCTTACTCTGAGAATTTAAAAGCAATACCCAAGCTGGATGGGTGAGCTAAAGCTTATATTAACAGCAGCATGTGGGACTTAAACTGGGCCAGTTATAAAATGAGCTTTCCATTTGACACTGATTAAGTGAAACACTTTCTGATAATATTAACATACATTTAAAATTTTGAGGCCAAGTCCAAAAGGCTTAGGCAGGACTGCACTGGGGATAATTCAGCACAGAATTGACCCTTTGTTGTTTAACAATGATACGGATATTTGGTGCTTTAGAAGGGCCAATTTCACAACATTGAAAACAATAATGAGCCAAATCAGCTGACAGGAAGAATTTAATAAAAAAAAATATGAATTATAATTGGGAATTGTTTAAGAACACTTTACCCAATGCCTAAAACACCATAATGCCACAACTGAGGAAGAAGGTGGCCATGCTGGTTAAAATAACCACCTGATTTAGAGGGGAAGTGAAGATTGCTATAAAAAATAAAAATATATATATTGAAAAGAAGAAAGGGGAAGTTAATAGTAATGAATATAAACCTGAAACTAGGAATTGTAGAAAATTGATAAAGGAAGCAAAAGGAAACAAAGAGAAATCATTGTCAGCAGAGTCAAGGACAAGTATATAAGGAACAAAAAAGAATTCTGACAATGGTATTGGTCCATTACTAGATGGAAATGGTAGAATTATCATTATTAATGCATTTTAAGAACCTCGAAGAAAAGGCCCTGTAGAAGCACCAGGAACAATTATTATTTCTCTGCTGGATATAACATAGCAGGAGTATATGAACTCTCAGAGACAATCAGAATTCCTTCTCTGGAATGGGCAGCTACACGATGCCTCTTACTAATGTTGCCCACAGTTTGCAAAGCTCTTAGAACCCTCTGGATTGAAAGATGCTATGTCAATCTAAGTTACTATAGTAACTGTGACTATATTCCATTCTGCATTCCCCAAAGGTCCCAAGGCTGCCCCACAAAAATCAAGGTCTTTGGCTACTTTATTATTAACTGACGTAGCCTTGTTTTTTCCCTAATGCTATGAAATCATAAGTTAGAATTTAAAGAGAGGGAGCCTGTCTTCCAAACTGCTCATCTAGCCATAAAATGCACATGCGGTAAAGTACAGCCAGTCTATTAATTTGGTTCCTCTTGAAATCTGAAGAACAATTAGAGCCATTAATTTAATTCTACTGTTATACAATTACCATTTACAACTGTATGTAGGAAAGCAAGCATCCTTTATTGCCAAGTATTATACCCATGAAAATATATATTCATTGAAATTATGGGGGGGCAGGGCTGGAATACCCAAAATGAGATTTTATTAGGAGGACGTGCAATTTATTTAAAGGATGCTAGATCAGTGCATGGTGTAAGTGTTGGAACAGATTCTGCTCCTTCCACCTTCCCTCAGGTCACAGTTCTCTAGAAATTAGAGAAGTAGAGGGAGAGGAAGTGCTGTCAAAATGTTCAAGTAGGAAATTGGGAAGCTGGGTTCTATTTCTGGCTCTGACTGAGGAACCATTATCTATAACTTAAAACAAAAGCCTGGACGTCTGAAGTGCCGAGCCCTATTCCCACCTCTACCACATACCTTAGTCAAATCCCTTAAATTGTTTTGCCTCAATTCCTCCTATCTGTAAAATTAGGATACTACGACTCACCCAACTCTCAGGGGAGGGGGTGAAAATTAATGTTTATAAAGCACTTTATGATAGTCCAATGAAAAGCTCCGCAGAAGTGCAAAGTAGACTATATTAAAATTGCAACTTGTGCTTCTCTTAGGAGAAATGAGAAATTAACTGGCCCATTAAGAAACAAAGGCAATATAGCCAAAACTTTCACTTGCTTTCACCTTGGAAAGATCCCACTCTAAAGTGCACTATCCACGTATCAGCTTGTTTGCCACACAGGTAACAAATACTCAAATTCTGGGTTCAAAATCATTTCCGTACAACCTTCCTAAGCATTACCACACTCCTTAATATGGCATTATGTGAGTAGACAAATGGGACTGAATCTCTGTATAAAAGTATGTAATAGCTAAGCGGACAGCTAACCAAGTTAAGCTGAAAACAATAATCTAGTTAATCATTCCCTACCCTTCACTGTCAGTTAACTAGAGACAGTTATGATTATTATTTTTATCTGCATTACAGTAGCACCTGTGCTAGGCACTGCACAAACAAACAACAGAAAGATGATTCCTCCCCAAAGAACTTACAATCTCAGAAAGAGATGACAGATGCCAGCCACAAAAAATGGGGATGGTTTTCCTCAATATCTTCATTAATGATCTGGAGGATGGTGTGGACTGAACCCTCAGCAAGTTTGCAGATGACACAAAGTTGGGGAGAGAGGTTAATACGCTGGAGGGTAGGGATAGGATACAGAGGGACCTAGACAAATTAGAGGATTGGGTCAAAAGAAATTTGATGAGATTTAACAAGGACAAGTGCAGAGTCCTGCACTTTGCACTTAGGATGGAAGAATTCCATGCACTGCTACAGACTAGGGACCGAGTGGCTAAGCAGCAGTTCTGCAGAAAAGGACCTAGGGGTTACAATGGATAAGAAGCTGGATAAGAGTCAACAGTGTGCCCTTGTTGCCAAGAAGGCTAACGACAATTTGGGCTGTATAAGTAGGGGCATTGCCAGCAGATCGATGGACATGATCATTCTCCTCTATTCAACATTGGTGAGGCCTTATCTGGAGTACTGTGTCCAGTTTTGGGCCCCACACTACAGGAAGGATGTGGAACAGCGAAGGGCAACAAAAATGATTAGAGGAGCACATAACTTATGAGGAGAGGCTGAGGGAACTGGGATTGTTTAGTCTGCAGAAGAGAAGAATGAGGGGGAATTTGATAGCTGCTTTCAACTACCTGAAAGGGGGTTCCAAAGAGGATGGATCTAAACTGTTCTCAGTGGTAGCAGATGACAGAACAAGAAGTAATGGTCTCAAGTTGCAGTGGGAGAGTGTGACATTGCAGTCCGTTGTCAGATGCTACTCGTGTGGTGCTCTGCTCTGGTCAATGTTGATATCGATCAGCTGCATGCGTGTTCCCTCTGTGTGCTGCCCCAGCTCTGCACAGATAGCTGACACAGCAGACCCCAAGAGAACCCCCAATGACCACAGACTCTAGTAAGGTATGAAGGCACGTCAGCCAGGTTTATTGTCGAAGAGAAATACAGTCTCCAGCTCCCTGGCAAATGACATCTAAGGTGCTACTAAGGTGCAGCTAGCCAGTACATATGTGCTCCCTGGCAATGGACTCAGCTCAGTCAGTGACGAGACTTTCCACTGCCCCCTAGGCTGGACAAAGACACTGCCCCAGGGATGCATTCTTATACACAGGTACAAACAAGTTACACATCACTCCTGACATATTGAGGTGCAAGCCTTCCACGTAGTAAGGTGCCGTCTCTCACCTTGTACATGTTGGTTCGAACAAAACAACTCTATCCATCATATTACCCTTTTGGCCCTGTCATTGGGATGGGTCAGTCTGTTCCTTGTTATCTATGGAATGTTCCAGCATTAGAGTGTCCTGGTACCGTGTTTATACTTCTGGTATACAATACACTATATGGATATACGTTTATGCAACATCAGCCCTTTTCTTGCCAGCTTCTGTGAGCAGGGCTTGCCTCTAGCTCACAGCTTAACTTTGCTTTATGTTAGCAAAGTCTTGACCATTACTTTAGCTCAGGCCTTAGACCTTATACCGGGCCTTTGATACCAAGGTTTATATCTCAGGGCCTCCTCTTACTACATAGTATATATGATTTTATAAAAATTTGATGAGTGAATATGATGTAACTGGAATATGCTTCATGCAAAAGGTCTGTTGTAAGGTATCATTACAAAGCTTATTGTCTACTGTGTGTGGTCATTCTCTTTCTATAAAGGTATCACTCTTGTATCTGAAACTAGAAATATGAAATATAACTCTTAGGGTCTATTGTAATTATGCAAAGTGTGGGTCATTAATGGTGGTTTGGAATCTTAATGGCTCCCATCAACAGGACAATTGACTGGATGGCTCTGTTTGCAGGCAAGCCTTCCCGTGAGTCAGGCTGGGAAGAATGAAGGCTTAGGGTCTTACAGTGACATGTGATCATGTCACACGAACTGGCAGGGAAAACAGGAGCAGAGATAGTCTTGGTACATCAGTTGGCAGCTCCCGGTGGGGTTCTGTGATCCAGCCCGTCACAGGGAGGTTTAAGTTGGATATTAGGAAAAACTTTTTCACTGGGAGGGTGGTGAAGTACTGGAATGGGTTACCTAGGGAGGTGGTGGAATCTCCTTCCTTAGAGGTTTTTAAGGTCAGGCTTGACAAAGCCCTGGCTGGGATAATTTAGTTGGGGATTGGTCCTGCTTTGAGCAGGGGGTTGACTAGCTGACCTCCTGATGACCTTCCAATCCTGATATTCTGTGAAGGCCATGGTCAACAAAATAACTCCTTTGGCATAGTGGAACTTTCTACAATAAGCATAAAGTTCATCTGTACAAGAAACAGAATTTTTTCAGGGGCTGTTCTCAATCTGTGGAACAAACTCTCCCCAGGATATAAAGAACATCACAAATCTCACCACCTTCCACTGCAAGTGCAAGGCACATTTCTCTGATCTGCCTTTTCTAGCAGCATGTAGATATTAAAAAAACTTAACAAAACAAAACTCTCCACTGCATACTCAATTCTCACTTTGGGAAGAGAATGAACCGCACATGACAGATGTTGTTATGTTGTTTAATGCACTACTGGAAGCTGCTCAGATACTACAATGACAAGGGTAACATAAGAACCTATCCAGAATAATTTACGTTTACCTTTCAGGTATGCTGTGACCAGGCATCTGGGTAATTGACCATGTGTTTGAGTATAACTAGGACCCGTCAGAATTTCTTCAGGGTTGTTTTTTTTTTTTTTTTTTTTTAAATTAAACATAACTGAAAAGAACACACACTGCCTTCTATCTGTAGGGGATCTTACAAGAGTTAATACAGGCCACTTAAGCCAACTGGTGATAATATGGTTCCTTGAAATGGTTTGGTTCAATCTGAAGGTTTGATTCACAACACAAAAGCACAGATTCAAACAGATACTATCAACCTCTGCTGATCAGGTTGGGCAGTTTGAAATCAATTATTATATTTTTCTTTTAGAGTCCACCTTCTGATCTGGCTAATCTAAGCTATTACAAACCCATGCTTGAAAAGTTAGACAAACTAGTTGGAATATTCAGCTAAACTATCCTAACGAGAGCTGCACGTAAACCATGGGATCTCTCTATTCACATTAGGATAAAAGACCCAGGGGGAAACCACAGCAAACCTACCCAGCTAATCGGGCCTAGGCAAATGGACGTGTGACTGGTGGAACTACTCATTTGAATGGACTGGAAGACTGGAGTAATACCAAGAATCTTTAACATCTTCAATTCCAGTTCATGAGTTACATAAGGCTCCTAGTAACTTCTGTGCTACGTCTCACAAATGTCCCATCTCCAAAGAACACCATTCCAGGTCCAGCATGCATGTGCAGAACAGAGTTGAACTGGTTATTTCCCAGTGTTCCCCTAGAGATACACATACCTGGGACTCGATTCACCACTGCAGCACGGCACTGCATTAAACCAATGGAGCTACAATGGTGTGAAACTGAAGCAAAGCAGTGATGAATCAGGCCCAAACAGGTCAAATTCTGCTCTCAGTTGACCATATGAAATGTCTATTGCAACTAAGAAATTGGGGCTGAATCCTGCAAGCTGCTGCTGAACACTCTAGCTCCAATTCAGCAAATCACTTAAACACATGGTCAACTTTCAGCACCCAGGTGGTTCCACTGAAGAGGCCCATTCAATCAGCTATGGTGGGAGTAACTGTGAGTGGTCTAGGAAGCAGCTGGGTAGAGTATTGTAAGACCAACCTGTCTGCAGTCACCCAGAAATCTAGACCCAGTCCTTGCAGTAGCAATCCGCATAATCTCAGCTTCCAAAAAGAATGATAGACTGACAGGGTTTGATTTCCCTCCCACATAGGTTTTACACTCGTGTAAGTCCATTGATTTCAGTGGAGTTACTCCAGATTTATATTGGTGTAAGTGAAAGGAGACTCAGGCCAATAGTCCTTCATATTATTATTTAATTAAACTGGACTAAACATCAGTTTTGTAGGCGAATAAAAATAAAAGACCAAAATCTACTCTCAGATGTGCATTCATTACGCCAGTTTGACCTTCCTGAGAGCCCTGCATGCACATCTTGGGTACGTTTTAGCCCAATGCAGTTATAAATTATCACATTCATTGCAGTTATAAACAAACTACCTGCTTGTCCAAGACATGGTACATTGCAGTGCAGTCATCAAATCCAAAAAGCTGCTAGGTTTTAAAGATTTGCAATTGCATGAAAAGCGCTGATGAAAACAGTGGATTTCTCTCATTATAAGTGTGCTTTTGATTTGACCAAAAAGAAGAGAGTATATGATTTTCTGCTACTTACAGGTCGTCTAGCTGAAAAATAGTATCCTTTCGCAGTTTGGTCTACTGGCAATTAGATCACAAATAAAGGCAAGTAGATAGAGTCAAAAATATCACTCTGCTTTATTGCCTGCTTTCACAATAAGTCTCTGGTTGGTGTCCGAGACCAATACAGGTTCGAGTAAGTTTTTGATCAAGTGAGGAAAATCAAAACGTAACAGATTGAAAGTTCAAGACCACGTGGCCGTTTATTGATGGGAGATAAGTTGCAACTTGGGCTGAGGAGGAGCGCTTTTACCAACTAACAATACTATTAGAACGAGAATATTTACACAACTTGAAACAATCTATTTACAACCACAACAGGAAACCAAATGATCTGTGATTAACTGCTCACCAGAAATTACAGCAGATACACCAAACTGAGTAAAACTATATACATTAACCAAATATTGTAAAGTACAACAATTAACCACAATAGCAATCAATACAACAATTTAACTTTCATATACTATATACATAACTCCAGGTGCAGCTGACCAGCAGCACAGACACCAACGGCATGACGAATTGGCGGGAAATAATCCGTAACGACACGACCCAAGCTGGCTTAATCCGCAGGAGACCTTTCTGGCTGAAAGGGTGATCAGGCCTTCCAGCTAACGTGCGGATACTCCTGCAGATTTTGGTGTGAGACATGGTTTTATTCGAAGGCTCTTACTCGTGTCAGCATCTGATTGGTCCCTAGCTCCTTCACCTTCCAGGTTCCGAGCTGGAGCTCTCCATGTAAACAGGATCTGCATACGGCACACTACCCTTATGCACCCGGCATGCTGGTATTTTTGCACAAGGCACTAGCCTGACCCCTAGGTGACCAGGCAAAAAGAGCGGGAAAATGCACTCGACACTGTAATGTAGCATACCGCACTACGGTATTGCACATGGTACCAATGTGACCTTTTGACCAACAATTGGCCAAACAGACGCCATGTTTGAGCATAGGCTTAGGGATGCGACAGTTGGCAATGTAGAATAAAAAAAATTCTAGGATAGAAGTTATGGGCCAGATGCTCAACTGGCACAAATCAGAGAAGGTCCACTGATTTCAATGCAACTATGCCAATATTTGCTAGCTAAGGATCCACCTCTGTATTGGCAAGTTTATAAGGCCTTATAATTAAGTAAGAAACGAAAATCCAATAAAAATGCCTTCTGCAAGTGAGTCACATATGTCCCATGAAAATTTTATGGGCTTTTTGAATCAGGCTCCAGACTGCACGTGAGATTCGTGCCAGAGATGCAGGCTTCTGTAGATGTACAAAGGGAGAGTCATACACACAGTCCAGACATTAATGTGATCATAGAATCAGAGAGATTCTTTTCTTTCCTCCCATTATGACCCAATAAAATGGTTGCAAAATGTCTCGGGGGCTGAAATCAATCTGGCATTTTATTCAGGGGAAAAGGCAGGGTAGGGTCACACCTTAGCACTGAAGAGGATTTAAAGAATTAGGTCAGTGATTTCTATTATGCAATAGCCACTAAGAGAAGGAAAAAATGCATGATGCTGATGTTACTCTTCAGCTATGCAGGGATTGTGTCTTCACTTACAGCAGACAGCTGTGACCTTCCCCCTAACCAGAGGGAGAAAGGTAATCCCTTCCCTGCCAACCTCTGAATAGGGTCTATATATCCCATGAGACCAGTGGCAGGCAAAGACAGGACAGAATAGGGGAACTGACAGGGGGAAGAAAGAACAGCACTGAAAAATCTTTTGGGGGTCTCTGGTAATATATACAGGAAAACCATGTACCTCTGCTAGCTAGGTAGCAGGTACCATATATTAGCTGCAAGCAGGTGCTTTTACTTTACTACTAGTAAGTGATTCAGAATGGTGGCTTACATGGTTTTCAGTGTGTTGCTAATTCTATAGTGGATACAAAGGGAGTAAGGGTAGAAAAGAGGTGAACATGCTGAGAACACAAAAGGAGTTTTGGCTCATGAAAGTTTATCTCAGCTAATAAAGAGAATAAATTGGACATCGAAGTAAAGATGTCATTAGCAGAAGGTGCAGTACTTTGTCATTAATGGAATAATGTACCATGGTTCCTTTTGCTGGCTCTTGGTTATTAATTTGAAAAAATTCAATAAAAACTGTAAATTGAAAAAATACAGTAAAAAGAATGTCACCTTGGAGTAAAAGGATTTTTAAAGAAGCCTATTTGAAATGACATTTCCTCTCTATCTAATGCCTGCTAGAGGTTTTCACAACTTACTGCATGGAGAATAAATACATTTCAGAAAGATTCATTTGAAAAATTTAAGGCCCAATGCTGCATTCCTTGTGAGGTCAAAACTTCCGCTCTCCCACTGGTTTCACTGTAGCTATTCGTGTGTGTGTGTGTGTACACTACCTATGAGGTGACAAACTGCAGCCATGCAACAAGTGTGTTTATCATAGACCTTTGCCACATCACCTTCACTTGACAACTAATCCATCCTTTTGGACGCAGGGTTTGTCTACACTTACAATGCTACAATGGCGCCCTGCAGCCCTTCAATGTAGACACTACCTATGCCGACAGGAGGGGTTCTCTCACCAGTGTAGTTAACTACCGCCTCTTGGGAAGTGAATTAAGTCAATGGAAGAATTCTTCTATGGACCTAGCACTTTCTACACTGGGGGTTAGGTCAGCATAGCTACACCTCAGAGATGTTCCCCCACCCTTATTCTAACATTCCAAATCTCTAAGCAGTTTAAGACAGCTCCCTCCTCCCCCCACTTTTTTTTTTTTTTTAAGTCAACCTGCCACAAAATGTTTCCTTCTTTTCTCCACCAACTTGAGACTACAGACAATATCTATTTCTGGGCCAGCAAAAGGCTTGTGGCTTATGAACCTAGAAATAAGAGCTTCACTGGAGTACAGTGGAATGCACAACTCTTGCTCCTAACCAGGGAAGGTCCTGGGATATGGAATGTCAATGTGATGACATTTTTATGGATAGAAAAAGTTATTTTGGTTAATTTTAAGAGGTCTTTTATTGGATATATTTTGTTCTTTGAATCCTGTAAATCTGGACCCCCAGTTTTACAGAAGTGGTCTCAAAAAAGTTCTGTTTTTTTTTTTAAAGTGTTAAAACTCCCTACAACATCTGCACACAAAGAGAAAACATGGAGTATAAAGCTTCTGGTTGTTTGCCATCCCAAATTTATGGCAATGAAACCTTTAAACCACACTGCTGTATAATCCTTTTATATACACCAGCTGTGTGGTAGGGAATAGCCGTATGATAAATTGCATCATGAGGCAGTTTTAGACCACCTCACCTGCACTCTGCCCACTAAGCTATCTCCTCCAGGACTATTTCTAACAGTCCAAATGACTGACCAGGTTCCAATAGACTACCAAGGAAATATTTTTCCCCTCTAAATGTGAATCTTCCTCACTGGAATTACACTAGTCCTGAACCCCACAACTAGAAGTATTCAGTCCGGGACCAATGATAGATGTCAGTAGCATCTGACAATTCTACAAAGCCACAAGTGGAAGCTTTATGCCACTGGGAAAGAGAAAAATCCAGTTTTTCAATGGGACAAATAGCACTTGCTTCCAGTCCTGGAAGGTCAAATGATACTGAAGCTTAAAATAAATTACCCAATTATTGATGGAAAAGCTTTTTTATACATATTAGTCTTCATTTATTTTTTCTTTCAAAGCCCTCATGCCTGGCCCACGCATAGGCCAGATTCCCCACTGGTGTAAGTCACAGGCCAATAGTAACTAAGCTATGTCCCTCCACACTTCCTCCATTTGTCTTTACACCAGCTTGTTGCATCATGTCTTCATTCAG
Source organism: Chelonoidis abingdonii (assembly GCF_003597395.2). NCBI lineage: Eukaryota > Metazoa > Chordata > Testudines > Testudinidae > Chelonoidis > Chelonoidis abingdonii. The sequence continues at coordinate 130,165,909 of NC_133773.1, forward strand.
ATTGTAAACTCTGTGGGACAAGAACTGTCCCTCAGGCAGTGTGGCCTAGTGGACAGAGCACTGGGCTGGGACTTAGAAGACCAATGTTCTAGTTCTGGCTCAGCCACTGGTCTGCTGAATGACCCTGGGCAAGTCACGTCCTCACTCTGTCTCAGTTTCCCCATCTGTAAAATGAGGATAATTCTGATTTCCTTTGCAAAGTATTTTGAGATCCATGATGAAAAGCACTATATAAGAGCTAGGTATTACTATTATATATTCACACAATAGGGCCCCAAACTCACTGGGGAGTGCAGGTATTCCTCCTGTACAGGTAATAAAAATTCAGGTGGAGGGATATGAAAAATAGCATCAATACATTTTCAAACATCTTATAGATTGTTTTAAAAATGTGGCATGTACAGAATGCATGAAGATTAGGCGTGGTATAAAGGTTTTTATATCAGTGCTTTTTGGGATGACCTGTGACAGAAGAATGCCACTGATAAGCAAGGCAACCATTCCAAACTCATCTTGATAAAACCTTTACATTGGTAGCACACTATTTCATATTCTCTCTCTTCCTGTGTACGCATGGTGTGTTTTACAGGCCTAACCCAAAACCCATTGTAGTCAGTGGGTCTTGCCACTGATTTTAAATGAGTTTTGTAACAGGCCATACTAGAATTTCCATAGGCAGCGCCAGGATTGTCCCTGAGGGGGAGGAAGGGGACAGTGTGGGGTGGAAGTGACAAATCCATCACTTCCAGGACCAACCACTCTGTCCAATTGCACCAGCCCATGGGGTACCCCAAAGCACAGGGGCTGGATCGGTTGCCCCAATTCGCTGTACCCAAGGGACGGCTCTGGATGTAGCATTATACATAAATTACACACAGAAAAAATACAAACATTAGTAAGGTTGCAAAGTTAAGCACTCAAAAGTCAGGAAATGCCAGAGTTAAGCATGCCTCTGCAAAGGTCTTTTGGAAAAAATAGTATGTGATCATATAATTAAAGCGTGTATACACACAACCAGGCCAAATTAAGGCTGCACAGGCAGCCTTCATTCTTTTGGGTTCTTGACTTTGCAACTTTAATAATGTTCTTTGAACACAGTTGTGCATGTATACACACGCGCGCACGCGCGATTAATAGGCAGAGTGTAAGTGATGTGGTCAATGGTCCATGATATATGTATTTATCAGATGGCTGTGCAATTTATCACATGCGGGTACCACATCCATGTATTGGTGTGTATAGACATACACGAACAAAAAAAATGTAAGCTACATTTAGAGAGAATGTGTATGTGCGATAAATACACAAACACTGTGTACACACATATACCCTGTTATTTATAAGATTAATGGAATAAGGTACACTTCTAAACTCCTATAGAAAAGACATGAGTCAAATTCTTGCATCTCCCAGCTCCTTTAGAACCAGGACAGTGACAACAGCAAACTGTTTCAGGTGTCATGTCTTAGTCTGACAGCAAATGAGAGCACGAATGCAGCACTAACATGGCAAAAACAGTTAACTGCACACTCCTTTATATGTTTGTTGTAGCTGCAAGTCTTCCTGAAGCGCAACCATATTGTACTCCCTAATAATTGCAACATGCCTTCACAAATCAATTAAAATTCACATTGTCTTTGCGATACAGACAAAAAGCACATCAATTACATGCCATTTTTGCAGTGATTTAGCCCTTCAAGTTAAATTTTTGTCATTCTTTGCCTTTACCCTATTGCTCAAGTTGTTGCTGTCAAGCAAGGAAGCAGTAGTGACAGGCACATCTTGAATACCCATCTTTCGCGCTACAAATAATCTAGTTTTCAATGGGTATCTTTACCTACTATTCTTCTATTTTCCATCTCATGAGCTGCCATGAAATTGACATTTAAAACTAATTGTACGGTAAAATCTACCAGATTCTAGAAACTGTGTCTGAGATTTGTGGAAAGGCAGTAGGACCTGATTCTCTCCTGTATTAGTTTTCTGTCTGCTACATAACTGAATGAGTGCTAAAGGGGATTATTAGACCCCAGCGGTGAGATAGAGTCCATATAACTAATCTGCATTGCTTATCTCAAGCAGACAGTGGTCTGTCAGGACCTGTCTACATGCCCTCTATGCTTGTCCCTTGCCTTTATTTTCTCGCTACTGCTGCTGCTGCTGGTGGCTCTCCTCCGCTCCTATAAACAACAAATTACTGCCCCAAACAGATGTCTGTGGCTATGATCAAATAATTTAGTTGGAGTGAAGAGGCCTAAACAGGTCAATTTCATTCAGTTAGACATGGTATCTGACCAAAGTGGAAAGTAGGGATTGCAGGGTGACCTGAACTTGTGAGTTATTGAGAGTGCTAAACTTAGGACAAGGGAGAATGAACAAACTTTAACCATTTACCACAATAAAAATGTACAAAATAAATTATAACACGTTTGTTTAAAGACTTGCCTTGCTGCTGAAAATTATGGAGGAGAAATCCCATTCATGCTTGCATAATATGCATTTTAAACACATAAAGAACAAAAAAGATTTATCCCTCTCTGAAATTAAACCAGTTGTGTACTGCATAGCTTTTATATAGATAATAATTCTTAGCTATATGCACAAGTGGTTATATATATTTTGACAAAATCAGTGGCATATTTTAATTAGTTCTGATACTAAGGAGCAGTAAAAAATTAGCAGAATTTTTGAATGTCAATAATTTTGACATGTTTGTCTTTTGCAAGACGTTATAGTTCCCATTAAAACATAATGCTAGTTAGGAGTTTTATTACTAGGCAGTTCAATAAAGTTTACATTTAGCAATTGGTTTCCTTGTCTGCAGTGATACATATGTCAGAAAAGTTCTCAGATAGCAGGACAATGAGCACAGCTTAAGAAAAGCCTTAGATTTTTCTCTCTCTCCATCCATGGGGTACTGGCCTGTTTCCCTCGCTTACAGACAGCCCCCCAACCTGAAGCAAACACTCACCAGCAACTACACACCACACAACAAAAACACTAACTCAGGAACCAATCCCTGCAACAAATCCCATTGCCAACTGTGTCCGCATGTCTATTCAAGGGACACCATCATAGGACCTTAACCACATCAGCCACACCATCAGGGGCTCATTCACCTGCACATCTACCAATGTAATATATACCATCATGTGCCAGCAATGCCTCTCTGCCATGTACATTTGCATAGAGACTGTCCAGTTTGGCCAAAGAATAAGTGGACACAAATCTGACATCAGGAATCATAAGATTCAAAAACCAGTAGAAGAACACTTCAATCTCCCTGGACACTCAATAACAGACTTAAAAGTGGCAATTCTTCAACAACAAAAAACTTCAAAAACAGACTACAATGAGAAACTGCAAAACTGGAATTAATTTGCAAACTGGACACCACCTAATTAGGCCTGAATAAAGACTGAGAGTGGATGGGTCACTACAAAAAAGTAATTTTCCTCTGCTGATACTCATACCTTCTTGTCAACTGTTTGAAATGGACCACCTTGATTGCACTGGCCTCATTAGCACTATAAAAGTGATTTTCCTCCCTTGGTATTCACCCCTTCTTGTCAACTGTTGAAAATAGGCCACTTCCACCTAAATTGAATTGGCTCATTAGCACTGACCTCCCCACCCCTTGGTAAGGCAACTCCCTACTTTTCACGTGCTGTGTATTTATACCTGCCTATTGTATTTTCCACTCCACTGATGAAGTGGGTTTTAGCCCATGAAAGCTTATGCTCAAATAAATTTGTTAGTCTCTAAGGTGCCACAAGGACTTCTCGTTTTTGCTGATACAGACTAACACGGCTACCACTCTGAAACCTGTCACCAGGCAAGGTTTGGGAATAATGTCACATTCAGAGAAAGGATAAGCACCAAATGCTCCAGAGAACGGCACATGAAAACATCTTGCAAACAATTATGGAATGACCTGAGTGCCAGGAGTTTTTTTCACCCCTGTCTGTTGAGGAGGTATATCCCTTCCAAAAACGTTGTCCCATCTAACGTTACTATGAATGTTGGGCCTTATCCAAATGCCATTGAAATCAGCAGAAAGAGTTCCACTTCCCTCACTGAGCTCTGGATCAAGCCCATTGTCCATACAAATACCTAATCCTTTTAGGGATCTTAACTCTTCACTTTGGTGATACCCAGTGACAATGAGTTCCAAAGGCTACTTATACTTACTGTAAAATAAAATAAAAGTATTTCAGTAGACTGAGAAGATGCACCATGGCAGGGGCCAAATGAGAGAATTAAAGGTAGGTGGTATAGATGGCACATTCAAGTATTTGGAAGATAAAGCAGAAGAGGAAATTAGTGGAGAATTTGAAGAGGCAGGTGGGGTAAAAGCCAGTATGTATAAAATAAGGAAAACAAGAGCCAGCTTGTAGGCAGATGAAATGGAACCAAAGCATAGAGCAGGTAAAGATAATGGATGGGCTGGGACGGGATAGAAGGCCAGACTTTAAAAAAAAAAAAAAGATAGTAAAAGGGAGGCCTCACTGTTGGAGATTGGCGGGAAGGGATACAAAAAAAAAAATATATAAGTGTCCCTGATCTAATATGACTAAAATCTAAATAGACAAGACCGGCGAAGGAAATATCACTTACATCCCTGTTTTACGGTTGGGGAACTGAGGCACTGAGAGATTAAATGATTTTGCCCAAGGTCATAGAGGAAGTCAGGCCTGATTTTTTTTCCATAAACTTTAGGGGGGAAAAAAATGAGGCCATTTATTTAATTAGCTGCCTAAATATGGATCTAGTGTGAGATTTTCAAAGATGCCTAAATGACTTAGGAGCACATGTCCTATTGAAAGTCAATGGGACTTGCGCTTCTAAATCATTTGAGTGCTTTTGAAAGTCACACTCCTAGGAGCCTAATTTTAGCTATTGATTTTTGAGGAAAAAAATCTTAGCTACAATGTTTTAAACCAAAAATGTTCAACTCCCAGACAGTCACAGCCATTTTTCATGGAAATACAATTATAAGATCCAATTCAATCCACATACCTCAATAAAAATCTCACCCAGGGTTTATCAAAAAATTATTTTAAAAACCCTCAAACATTCTTTATTTAAATAGATTCTTTCAGCTAAAGATCTCATAGCACTGGACAAACATTGGTCTGCTGTGCGTTTTTGCCATGACTAGCACAATAGGACCCTGATCTCGACTGAAGACTTTTGGCATTACTGTGGTACAAATAATCAATTATGCCCAATTATCCTCTATGAGGAAACAATGTTATAGTATAATGAAAACATTCCTATTGTAAATTGAAGGACAGGTTGAGACAACGGTCTCTGTTTTCTTGCTGAATCCCTCCTGTGTGATGGTGTGAATCATATTATGAAATAGTATTTGCAAACATTACACCTACTGTATTTCCAAACAGAATTTCACACTGACTGTATGCCCCCATTGTACCTCTTTTTAGTCACTATTTATGTATGAGTGGAATTCTGTTCCAATTAATGCTCATAAAAAGGGAATTTGATGGCTAAGAGCCAACATTAATCCAACCACTAAATTATATCATGTTGCAAACTAACCTGCTGCAATTAACACCACCCCCATCCCCAGTTTCCTTAAGCATTTTTACTGTCCAGGTTTCTTCCTTCCCGTTGACCATCTATCCTAGTGTCACTGAGTCTTGTGATGTTTGGGTTTTTGTTCTTTAAAGCCCCATCTCAGGTGTTTGTGTGTGTATGTAGTAAATTTCTATCCATTGTTGCAGATTAAAGCTCGAAAACATAAATGCTACAGACTGAAAACTTGGAAGGCAAATCAACAGACTTAAAATGTATAATTTTTTTAATCTCAGGATTTGGAGGGGGGGCTAATTTTTTTTAAATAAATACTTTTAGCTGGCAATACCAGTGCCTATATTTTGGATTATGGTTCTCCAAGATGTATCTAGTTTAGTTATTAGCTGCTCATGTTTCTAATCTCTCTAAATTCCTATGTATTTGTTCTCTGGTCTCATTAGTAATCCTTCTTATTTAATTAAGATGTTTGTTTCTCCTTCCAGCTCTCTAACTGAAACACTGTACAAGAATGGACATAACACTGATCACTAGGGAAACTTACTGGACCCCTCCCTCCAAACTGAAAAAAAGATGAGAGCACTAGTGTATTCTGATGATCAGCTGATTCTATCTACCTTCTTTTTTAAAAAAAAAAAAAAAAAAAAAAAAAAAAAAGACACCAAAGCCGCTGCACACAATGAATTTTCATATGGCACCCACCATGCCATGACAAAATTCTAAATAGCTCAGAAACATGCAGTATGAATGCAGCGTTCTGGCCAGACACATGCCACTTTGATGGACATTCATGAAAGCGTCATAAGCAGAACACAGTATTCTTTGCCTCCTGTTGTGCTGAATTAACCTCAAGGATTGAAACATGGTTTCTTGAGTGGTGTGGAGACATCTTGGGGGTCTTCATTTTAGTCATGGCAGTGCTCGCTGATTTGGCAGCCCAGAGAATCACTACAGATTGCATTTGAAATCTTCATAGTGAATCAATTGAGGACACGTTATGTCATGTGACATTCGGAAAAGAGACAGCTGCAAGCAGGTCGAGAACCTTAGTCAAACTCAGGGGTTTAAAAAAAAAAAAAAAAAAAAACCACACACACACACGAATGAAATCAGTTACTCAGCCAGTTTAAAAGCCTTGAGTCAATTTTAGACATTCCCCAGTGCAGAGAAGAGCGCTAGACAATTTATGTGTAGAGAAGGGAGAATGGAGCAAAAGTCAACCACCCCTAGTCTACCTCTGTTAAAAAACCACACAGGACAGCCAGCCTGCAAGGCCTCCATAGAGAGAAGCGTGGGGCCTACAAAATGAGAATCCATAATCCATGTCTATATGTGCAGCTGCTGACCAATACAACGACTGCCATGACCTGCAGTCCTATTCTGTGCCTAACTCATTCCTCTCAAAAACAAATTTTAGCAGGGGATTAAGTCCATTTTCTGGCTGGCATCACATCTTAGCACTCTTTGGGAGCATGCATGCATCCATCCGTGTATAGATAGTTCCTCTATGGGGCTGGAATTTGGCCCCTTCTGCTTTTGTAAATGAAGATATGCAATAATAATTAAATTTAAAAAAAATATCAAGGGAATGTCAGAAAGAAAAGCTGAAATTCTTAGCTAGTGTAATTCCACTGAAGTGAATGAGGTTATGCCAGTGGAGCATTTGGCCCTGAAGGATTAAGTGAATGTAGTCAATGGAATTACTCCAGAATAAATTAACAGAATCCAGCCCAGGAACATTCCCTGATCCCCCGAGATCTTTCCATCTTAACATCTAAGTAGGAGTCTTGTCAACCCAATCACTATTATAAACACTTACTGTACCATTGGGTACATTAGGTTGCTGTTTATCCTGAATAACTAACTAACATTAGCATCAGTCCACAGGAAGTAAAACCATTCAATATGCATTTAGCAGTGATAAAAATCAATCTTGAATAAAACAGATGTGTCGGCTCTTTTGGTCAGCGTATTTCTAAAATATTAAACAATCCTTTTTCATGATATAAATAACATGCATTTAATTGAATTAATATTGACTACTAGTAATTGCTCCTTGTTCCTCAAGTCTGCCTTGTATTAATGGGAGGAGTGGTGGAGGTTATTGCCTTTTAAAAAATCCTCAGGCCCTGAAGCACCTTTTCTGCCTTATTATTATTGTAATAATGAGGGCAACTGATTTGATCTCTCCTTACACAATACTGCAGCACAACGATGGCTAAATAAACAGCCAAAGTCCTTTTGTCCCTGTGGGCTGTTTCTCAGTAATTAAAATCAATAGGATCTTTCTCAGAGGATCTTTTTAACCTCATCGAGCCACAGTGTTCTGAGCAGATGATGTAAAACAAACAAATGAACTTGCAGTCCTTGTGGAGAAAACGTATCTGGAAGGTAAAACACCATTATTTTATTAGTATCATGGGTTTGGGGAGGAGGGTGCTTTGTGGCTATTTAAATCTTTAATGCTGTCTTTCCTTTTCTCTTCTTTAAAATCATTGTCCTTTTAAAGCCACTCCAGCATCCCCTTTCTGTAAGGTCATGTAAACTGAAATATTCCATTGATCTTTCTAGAAAGGAGGGCAGACAACAATTTTAGGAAGATTACAGGGAAGGGAAGAGAGAGAAATGTCACCCATCTGAGATTCAAGCCAAGAAGATTCTTACACCATCAGCCCATTTTCCATGGTGCTGAGCAATCACCATTCCAACGAAAGCTCATGAGAGCTGCGGATGCTCTCCAGCCCCTGTGGAAGTCAGGCCCTATTTTCCTAGTAGGCGTTGACCACCATCCACTCCCATTACAGACAGCTGGGGTAAGCATGTGCAGCACCTGGCATACTGTACATGAAACTGTGGTGAGCCAAAGGAAAAAGAGATACAATATGGATCTTAAACACCAAGCTGCTGTACCCTTGGTTAATTAGTTGGAGGGGCACCACCCTGATAAGGATGGCTGGGGAATCGGTTTTGTCCTGGAAGGCAAAATGCCTGCTGGGTACTGGATGGAGATGCCTCTGATGAAATCTGCATGGCCGGTGCCACTAGTGCTCCCCCCAGGACAGCCATCTTGACACACAAGGCAGGGTCAGGATTCTCTCTCTCTCTGCCCAGACACACCTTGAGCTTCCCAGCATGAGGAGGCAGATTTAGCCTGGCCTCTGCACAGATGCAGGTATCCTTTTCTCTCTCTGTAATGCTAGCACCCACCCATGCTTCAGCCCTTGATACCTGTAAGTTTAGGTATTATTTTGGGAAAAGAGAGGCTTGTTGTGATATACAGAAATCACAAGAACCTCTTTCTAGCTTAGCCTCCTTATGTATGAGTAACTCTTCATCTATTCTTCCTTGCCTCTACAGGTCCTCTTCTGCCACACAGACACCTGCTCAGCAGTGATGCGCTCTGCAAGAAGCTCCATTCGCTGACTGCACTGCTGGCAGAATCAGACCTCTGAACACTGTCTGCTCTCAGACACACATGCCTGAGCACTACCATCTAAGTCAATGAGCACTACTCAGCCACAGAAAAGTGGCTGTAGGTCCAGTAAAAGTACTGGGCTTACCCCAAGCTAAATTTGACCCAATGGGAGTAGCCTGTGGACACCAGAAGGCAGAATCTGGCCTTAAAGATTTAGAAGAGGGTGAGCTGTAGTTGATTTCTCATTGGCCGCACTTTTTGAATGATAAGAGCCTCCGTTTTCTTCATCGCGGTTCTTGCCAACCCCCTAGGTAACAGATCAGAGAAACAACAGCCAATGAACTTGCAGGACCACTCAGGAAGGAGGCTTCTGCTAGAAGACACCTCTGTGCTTCCCTGTTTTAGGGACAGCTGTGTGCCAAGCTAATTCTTCAGCTCATAACCAAGGGACTGATAAGGCAGTCAGGAATCATCTCAATGCCATGGCCATGCATCCCTGCACCACTGCAAGAAGAAGGGAAGGGAGCTGTTGTACAGAATCTCTACCTTCGGAGGGTCCCGCTATATGGGGTGATCCTCCCAAGGCCAGCTACAATGGCAGAAGGGCCACTTTGTACCAGCAGCGGGTTGTGAAGCAGCCACAGCACAGGATCTAGGCCAGAATGTATTATGAGTGAATCAGTCCCCCATTAACTACCTTTCAATCCCATCACACTGCAGCCCAAAGTAGCAGAAGTCCAAATTCACAGGCTAGGGAGAGAGACATTATGCCAAGGTAATTAGACTTGGTTGGACAGATTCTCAGGAATGAGTGTGGAGAGAGACTCTTAAGCTCCAGCAGCTTTACAAAGTGTTTCCAAAAAGATACAAAAGCAACTTTGTAATCATAGCAACAGGGAAATGAAAGAGTCAAGTTACTTATTGATATCTTTGTCCTGGAATCCAGTTTGACTCTGGACCTTGGCACAGCTAAGATGCACAGTTAGGGACCGGGGAAGGAGAAAAGCTTTCAGCACCTTCATGCATGTAAAAGGAGAGGATCCCTGAGTCCAAGAATCTGGACAAAGCGGAGAAGAAACAATAGTCTGTACACCAATTCAAGGAGCCTGGGTAACAAAATGAAAGAACTAGAACTACTGGTGGAGGAAGTGAAACCAGATATTATAGGGATAACAGAAACATGGTGGAATAGTAGTCATGACTGCAGCACACATATTGAAGGGTCTGTGTTGTTCATGAAAGACAAACAAAGGTAAAGGTGTGGAGTAGAATTGTATATAAATGATGAGGTAGACTAGAGAAATTAGAAGTGATGGAATGGATAAAACAATCTATTTGGGTCAAAAGCACTTTGGGGAAAAACAGTAACAGAGGCTTCACTGGGATAGCGCTTGGGGTCTGCTACAGACCCCCAGGATCCAATTTGGACATAGAGATCTAATATTTTAATGAAATAAATACTACAGGGAATTATGTGATTATGGGAAACTTTAACTTCCAAAATACAAACTGGAGGACATGTGCTACAAATAATGGTACTAATAATGGCTGTTCCTGGATGCAATAGCTGACAGATTTCTTCACCAAATAGCAGGGGTGAAAGTAACTTAAGGAACTTACCAGTAAGCAGGGCGGCTGGGGTCCTGAGCAAGGGCATGGCCTCAGGTGGAAAGGGTGGGGCCTCTAAATCCCCAGACCCTTTAAATCACCACCGCTACCCCAGAGCTCCAGTGGCCATTTAAAGGGCCCGGAGTTCCAGCTGTGGTAGCTGTGGCCAGGAGCCCCGGGCCCTTTAAATCACCACCGCAGCCCCATGGTAGCGGTAGCAGCCGGGATCCCTGGGGCTCTGGTGGTGATTTAAAGTGCCCAGGGCTCCGGCTGCTGCCGGGAGCCCAGGGCCCTTTTAAATTGGTGGCCTGGGGAAGCTGCCCCCTGCCGGTACGGTCAGCTCTTGCCAGTATGCAGTACCAGACCGTACTAGCTTACTTTCACCTCTGCCAAATAGTCACCAAATTAACAAGAGGTGATGCCTTTTTAGATTTAGTATTGGTAAGGAGCAAGGACCTCATAGAAGAGCTGGTGGTAGATTACAGTGCCTTGGTTTGAGTGATCATAAGCTAATGCAGTTTAAAAACTAAATGGAAGGATAAACAGAAATTGCTCTGCAACTAAGGTCTTTGATTTCAAAAAGAAAAAACTTTGAAAAAGTCATAGAATTCATTAGGGAAGTGGACTGGACTGAAGAACTCAAGGAGCTGAATGTGGAGGGCTTGGAATGGCTTTAAGTGAATTTGCAGAAACTATCTGAAGCCTGCATTCCAAGCAACAGGAAAAAAATTGTAGGAAAAGTTGCAGACCAAGCTGGATGAGCAAATATCTCAAAACAGGTTATTAAGAAAGCAGAAAGTTTACAAGGAATGGAAGATGGAAGGGATCAGCAAGGAAAGCTACCTCTTGGATGTCAGAAATAGTAGAACCCCTGGAGGGTTTTCACCTTCGTCCTCAGTATGAGGCAAGGGTCACTTGCTGGCTTAAACTAGAGTAAATGGTGCATTCTCTATGCCTTGAATTCTTTAAATCAGGATTTGAGGACTTCAGTAACTCCACTAGGGTTTATGGATCTATTACAGGAGGGAGTGGGTGAGGTTCTGTGGCCTACAATGAGCAGAAAGTCAGATTAGATGATCATGATGTTCCTTTCTGGCCTTAAAAGCTATGAGACAGATGCCTTTTGCCTGGATCTGTAACAACAGGACTCATCATAAATGACCACTTGCAAGGACTTTGTGAGATATGCAATAACTATATAGGGGATTCAAGTCACGTGTTATAGGCTGATAGCACCACCTATTATTAACGTTGCCAGACACTTCCCATTACAAGACCTGTTTTCAGTTTCTTATACAGTTGATCCTGCTTATTAGCAACCTTTTGGTGAGCAGCAAAAATTTGCCATTATATGACAAGACAGGTTTGTGGGGCTGAAGCCAGGGATGAAAGTGTAGAGATGTGCTGATTCTGGTGCTCAGGATATGCTATGGACAGGACAAAGCAAGAAGCAAGGCTGCTACCCAGATGCTGGGGTTTTCCAAAGGGAGCAAGGATGCTGGGAGCCCCTGAGTGCTGAAGGTCTGCAAGGCTGCATGAGAACTCTCCCACCTGTGTCCAACCCTGGCATCAAGGGGTAAGTCTTGGCATGCCCCAGTGCCCCCATTCCCTATGAAAGCCCTGTCTGCAAGCACGTTTTCAGGGCTACAGCCAGGGGAAGAACTGCTAGAACATGCGGAGGCAGGTACCTGGGCAGGACACAGCCTGGAGAGCACTCCGAGAGGTGCCGTGCAGCCCCAGTACTTCCTTCCCTGGCTGCAGCCCCGAAAAGAAGGGTTGGGACATGCTGAGTACTGGCTGCAAGTAGGTTTGTGAGGCTGCAGCCAATCAAGGCACATCCCAGTGCTTCCTTCACTGGCTGCAGCCCCACAAAGCTGCACAAGTTTCTCCACCCTATACAAAAGCATCTCTGCAGAGAGGGTGAGTAGCCATCAAGTGCTAGTGCTGGGTCAGCCCACAGGACTGATCCCTGATCCCAAATGAAGTCACAGGCGATACATACTCTCAGCACCAGGCACTCAGGCTGGGTTTTTAAATGCCTCATCTGAAAACATCTCTTCTCTCTAGCACATATCCCTTATTCTACCACTGCTGTATCAACTCTATAGCCAGTTTATATCTGCAGAGCACTTCAGAGTGCAGCTCTGCAAGAGATGCTATGCAACTGTATTTATACTTTTTACAGAACCATAGAAATGTAGGACTGGAAGGGAACTTGAGAGGTTAATCTAGTCCAACCACCTGTGCTGAGGCAGGGCCTAGTACACTGAGACCATTCCCAACAGTGCTGTTCTTAAAAACCTCCAATGATGGGGATTCTAGGAGTTCCTTTGGAAGCCTATTCCAATCTGCAGAAGAGAAGGGAGAGGTGGGATTTGATAGCTACTTTCAGCTACCTGAAGGGGGGTTCCAAAGAGGATCGATCTAGGCTGTTCTCAGTGGTAGCAGATGACAGAACAAGGAGCAATGGTCTCAAGTTGCAGTGGTGGAGGTTTAGGTTGGATATTAGTAAAAACTTTTTCACTAGGAGAGTGGTGAAGCACTGGAATGGGTTACCTAGGGAGGTGATGGAATCTCCTTCCTTAGAGGTTTTTAAGGTCAGGCTTGACAAAGCCCTGACTAGGATGATTTAGTTGGGGATTGGTCCTGCTTTGAGCAGGCGATTGGCTAGATGACCTCCTGAGGTCCCTTCCAACCCTGATATTCTATGATTCAGTGTTTAACTACCCTTATAAAATCACATAATATCAGGGTTGGAAAGGACCTTGGGAGATCATCTAGTCCAGCCCTCTGCTCAAAGCAGGACCAATCCCCAGACAGATTTTTGTCCCAGATCCCTAAATGGCCCCTCAAGGATTGAACTCACAACCCTGGGTGTAGCAGGCTATCCCTCCCCCTAATAGTTAGGAAGTTTTTCCTAATATCTAAACTAAATCTCCCATACTGCAGATTAAGCTGATCACTTCTTGTCTAACTTTCAGTGGACATGGAGAACAGTTGATCACCGTCCTCTCTATTATAGCCCTTAACATATTTGGAGACATTTATCCAGTCCCCACTCAGTCTTCTCTTCTCATCATTAAACATGCCCAGTTTTTTAAGCCTTTCCTCACAGGTCAGGTTTTCTAAATCTTGTATCATTTTTGTTGAACTCCTCTGAACTCTCCAATTTGCCCACATCTTTCTTAAAGTGTGGCATTCAGAACTGGGCACAGTACACCAGCTGGGGCCTCGCCAGTGCTGCGTAGAATGGGACAGTTACCTCCTGCTCTACTGTGTTGTTTACTAAAACAACAAAAGGGGGCTGGTTTAATATTTCTCATAATTTCAAAGCTCCCATGGCCATAGTATTTTCATGAATAGAACATATTAGCCACTTACTTTCTAGCTATACGACCAGGGATGGATAAAAGTATTGCACATTTAAAAAAAGAAACAAAGGCAAAAACAGCAAAAACTGATTCAATAGAGTGCAACCGGCTCATATCTGAGGACAACTGCATCCCATTTAATTCCAGTACCGGGTTTACAATAGTGCCATGGTGCCAGGCCCACACAGGAAAGGGGCCTATTATGGACCCATCTAACCCATCTATAAGCCAGGTCTGGCACCTAGTCTGGTACAGTCCAGTGCCCAGGCCTGGCTGTGTGACTGCCTCCCAGCCAGCAGGTCCCACTCACCTGTACGGGGCTCACCACCCAGCAGCTATGCAGGCTCTCAAGGTGTCATAAATAGAGAGCTAAGGGTTAAGGTTTCTTTTATCTGTAAAGGGTTAACAAAGGGAACCAAACACTTATTACGCAGAGGCACAGTCGGAAACCAATATTTTTCAAAACTGAGGGAGGGAAAGTTTTGTGTCTGTGTCTTTGTCTGGCTCTCAGCTGAGAGGGATTCTTTTTCTATCTTCAAGCTTCTAACTTCATTTGCAAAGTGTGAGTAAAAGTAGAACAAAACACATAGGCTGTTATTAGTTTTTTTGTTGTATTTACATGTGTGTAGTTGCGGAATGTTTAAATTGTATCTCTTTTTGGAATAAGGCCTGTTTATTCATATTTCTTTTAAGCAATAGCCCTGTGTATTGTCAGCTTGATGCAGAGATTCATGTTCAACTGTGTTTTTTCTTTCTTTAAGACTGTTTGAGTTTTTCTCTCTGGGTAGCTAAGGAACGACAGGGGAGGGAAATTCTCTTGTGTTAGATCTAACGGAGGTGAATCTCTGCAGCACCCAGGGAATTTGTGGGAGGAGAAGCTAAGGGGGAAGAGAGATAGAACTTTTCTGTTTCCTTGGATTTGGGGTTTGTCTCATTTTGGAAGAGCGGAGACATGCTTCTGTGTGATTTGATGCGTAAAGAGGTTGCATCAGTTACTCTCCAGGTTAGCCAGAGAGGAAAGTCTGGGTGGGAGAGGAGGGGGAAAGGAAGTGGGTTAGTTCCCTTTGTTGTAGACTCAGGGATACTGAGTCTTGGGGTGTCCCCAGGGAAGGTTCTGGGGACACCAGAGGTTGAAGCCAAAACACTAGAATTTTTGGATGGTGGCAGCGAGATAAAATCTAAGCTGGTAATTAAGCTTAGAGGGGTTCATGCAGGCACCCAGATTTCTGGACGCTAAGGTCCAGATTTGGGAATGCTTATGATACAAGGGTTGTGTCGCAGGGATCTGCTCTGCTCCTCAGGGCAGTTCCAAGAGATTTCTGCTGGGGCCTCACCCTCCTCCCCAGGGCCGCACCACCTGGGACTGGTGCAGGGGCTGGGCCAGTCTCAGCCAGTGGGGAGGGGGCCAGCATGGGGGCTCAGCTGGGCCCCACCAGGGAAGTAAGTGCGTCCTGAGGGAGCCCGCCCCATCCAGCCTGGCTGACTGCGCCAGATGCCAGAGCAATCCTTGCCCCAGGACTGACACTAGCTATACTTCTGGCTCGGCCCGGCAGACATGGTCACCTCCCAGCAGGGCTGGTGAGTGAACCAGGGGGCAGGAGAGTGAGTGGTAGGGGAATTGTGTGTGTTCTGGGGCTCTGGACATAGGGGATGGTCTGTGTGTTGGGCAGGGTCTGTGTGGGGTGCTGTACAGTTGTGGTGAGGGAGTCGGGGGGGTCTCTTGGCAGGGGGCATAGCATGTAGAGAGGGCACTGGATGGCGGATGGTGTGGTACGGTGGGAGCCTGCTGCCTGAGGCAAATGGGCATGGGGGCAGCCCACAGCCAGGCAGGTCAGTGTGAGTCTGGTGGCTGTAGGTTTGTAAACAGTGCCTTCGTGCTGGGCCGACAGAGCTGGGCCGCCCCCCACGCTATGCCTCATTGCCCCCATAAATGCCCACAATTGGGTTTGGTGCCAGGCCCACAAAAGGTTAATCTGGCCATGCTTAATTCCATGCATCTTGTAAAGGTGATTTACACAGAAACCTGGTCTGAGCTAAGGGAAATGCTCTCTTACCTTGATCATTTGCCTGAGAATGGAATCCAGCATGTCTCCTAACACCTCCTCCGCATAAAGGCATTAGTTAATTGGGTTTATAACATAGTGCTGTATTGAGTTTGGAGACAGCAGGATAGATTTCGTACAATGATACTGATTCCCCAGTTCGTGGGTTTCTATATGAAAGTATTAAACTTGGATGAATACAATATGGATCAATATGAAGGACCTTCATTTGGTTTCACCCAATTGCTGTACGCTTTAAAAACAAAAAATAATCTGCTGGTAAACTACGAATAGCTGAGGCTCTGTGAACAAACTGTTCTGACTGACAGCCCAATTACAGAGCCTGATTTGTCACTTCCTTGAAACTCATTTAGTCATTTACTTGCAAACAAAGTGAGTCTGCCAGCCTGATTTGACAGCAGTTTACACCCACTATGTACAAGCATAAACAGGGCCAAATTAAGGCACAGGCACTATAGGCTCATTCATAAGGCATCAGCTACTGGAGTCCTGGGATTACTTCATACACTCAACTTTCATCATGTTTCTAGCCCTCCTGGCTGCAAAGAGAAGTTTAGAAACATGACCTAAGTGTAACTGGCACAGCAACCCCTGCCTGCATCTGCAGCTAGCCTGAAACAGCAGCTCTGAGGTGTGTACATGGCACCACCACCGCAGCAGAGGTCTCCGCATACGGCAGGAGGGGAAGAGTTCAGCAGGCCCAGCCCACCCATTCAAACAAGTTCTCCTCAGCTGCTGCAGGTTGCCCATGTTTCTACCACTGCTGCTCTCCAGGGGAGGGATGTTGCTGCTGCTCCTTGAAGTCCATTCACTGAATGGGCCAAGCTACAGTGAGCATAAAACACATGCTCAGATCTTTGCACGGGTTCCCCATTCACTTATGATTAATCTGTATCCTGCCCAAACGCATGCTAGAACCTTAGAGATTGTTGCCTGGAATAATCTAGGGGTCAACACCTTACAGACTAATTTTTAAAACAATCCCTCTCACCTAATAGACCATCACAACAGTTAAGGTGAGTAGTCAGTTCATAGGATGAAGCATTCCAACACCCATAACCAACATTTCTTGATTGATAGTCTCCAAAGCTCTGGAAATCAGTCCCTAAGATAGTCCTTCAGATACTGATGCCTGTTTATACTTAGATCGTAACACAAGACATTCTTATTGGGCTTAGCTCATCTGATTTTTGTTTATTTACATTATTTCTGACAGAAAGAGCGCTACTCATTATTGGTAGCTCTGTGTAATGCAGTTTGTAAACAGGCACCTCACCATCACAGTAATAGATCTTTTACAAAATAAATGATTGAAAATATTTTATCATTTTAAATATTTAATTACTTAGCACTGCAGATGCGAAGCCTGCCCTCTGCAGATGTGCTCCACCATCTTAGATATCCTGCCAGGAAACACTAAACTAAAAGCAAAATGGGGGTTCGTTAATAAACACGAATGCTATAAGCAGTCTGATGAATATAACAAGCATGAGTTGAGACATTCCAGTGTGGTACAACTATAACCCTTCCAGAATAACTGCTATCAGGAAGTTGCAATAAACAATTTACCTCCAACTCCTTTGGTACAACCATGCATCACTGACTCATGGCTTTGCCGGGCTCTGCCAGTCCTGAGTTATTTGACCATTCCTAACTCACGAAAATAAATTGTTCACCCCACATCTGTGTTGTGCAGTCCCTGTACATTATGCATAGGAACGTTTGTGTATATGCAGTGCATTCTAAAAGTTTGCATCTCTCGTCAACATAAGTTGATCCCATAGAAGAGATACTACCTCAGCTACTTTTTCGTCTCTCATATCCTGGGACTGGCACAACTGCACCACCACTGCATACCACTCACATGTAGTGCCCACATGGAAATGGCTGCAGCGAGCAGTCAGAAGAAACACAAATCAGATCTTCCTAACCACATGGACTTGACTCTTCATTCTGTTACACTGGTCTTATCCCAAGTAACTCAGTGGAGTTCAGAACAGGTATAAAATGCTACCAGATTAATCCACTCTCTCATACCAACGCGAACATTTCACATTCACTCCGCACTAGTGCAAAACAGCCAGACAAGCTGAAAGGCAGTGGAGAGAGTCTGCACTGTATTTGACCCAGTTCTGTTCACATCAGCATAACTCAATTGGTTTCAGTAGATTTACTCCTGATTTACACCAGTGCAAGCAACAGTATGCTAAGACCCACTGAGCACAATTCTACTTCCATGCTCTGGATTGATCCATTTCTGTATCTCCATACATTCTTAGAGAGGGATGGTTTTATACATCTATTGATCTAATACAAACATTTTTTAATGAAGTGAATACTCCTCTGTTCCTTGTTCATCCCAGTCTTGTTGCATTTAGGTGATCCCTTTCTTTATCAATTACCAGGAAGCTAGTAGCTGTTCAATTTTTCAGGCTGAATTTGTGCAGTAAGAGAAATTTCACCCAATAGGGCTCTTTCCTTAAACTGCCTTTCACAAGCTCTCATGGCTTTTCAGACTTAATTTTCTGTAGATTGCTTGTCCATTCAAGAGGAGAAACTTGAATCCTCTCAGCCTGCAGAGCCAGTCCCTGCAATAAGATGTCAGGATTGTTCACCAGAGCCCCCTGAATGGAAGCTTAACTACTGGTGGCTCCTTTTAGCATGTCAGTGTGAATTACTTGACTGGTGAAACTAAGCAGCAATTAAACATCTTACCACTAAGCAGAAATGAGAAATTTACTGTTTGGTTTTCAGATAAGCTAGGCCCTACTGTGTGCTGTGGTTATCAAACCATGGGCTGAACAGTCAGAGTTAAAACAGTCTCAGCTTGTGTCCAAAAGGGGAAGCATTTCCAGTGAAACGGAGATCAGGTTTTATTAGTCTCCCCTCAGTCTCTCCCAGGCAAGGCCTTGACTAGGAGGAATGGCAGCGAGAAGGGTTGAGTGTTAAGATTTAAACAGCAATTGCACATAGGAGCAACTGTGTAGGACTCATCACCCTTTGGGAAAAGTTACCCAAAGGAATGGAGAGCAGGCTATGCAAAGTCCAAGGCTTTTCTCTTCGCATCTCTCTTATTAATTTGTAAGAAGCAAACAAAACAACATGAGCAAACACAGAAGGGGTCGGGGGGAGGGGGAGTTAGCACAATGGGATCTTGGCCCATGGCTCATGCTCTTCAGTGCTACAACAAACAAATAAATAATCCAAGAAGGAATTTTACTGCCACTGAAGTCACTGGCAAAACTGCCATCACCATCAATGGGAGCAGTATCAGGCCCAGAGTTTATTCCTTAAACTTCAGTTGTGACAGGTGCTGCATAGCTCTTCTGTCTCCGACCAAGAAAAAGGCCCCATTCAATGCCCATGTAAAAAGGTTCTTGGAGTAAAATGACATGCAGTAACTAACTGTACCGCCTTAAACGAGGCTTTCTTAATATTGTTAAAGCTAATGATCTACTACAATCAAACATTATTAAGGAAGCCAGATCAAGAACTGTGCTCATTCTTGCATCTCTCTGTTGGACCCTACCTCTGTACATTTGTGGGTGTATACGTCTATCTCCGGGACCCTGTTAACATGTATATGGCAAAAAATTAAGATTGTTAAAAGGGCAAGTCACCCTCTACCATTGCTTCCCCTCCACATGGTTTCTTCTTCTTGCCCCTTTTAGGGTTGTTTCTCTTCCCAGAACCCTACACCCCAAGTTCTGTTCTGCCTCTGTCCTTTCTTCCATCTGATCCCATCATGGCCTTCTCCTGTTTCCATGCTCCATTCAGCAGCCTAATGGAACAGACTGGAGTTCTGGTCTCTAAAGCACCCAGTGCAGCCACCTCAAAGATCAGGGATCTAGTCAGTTTCATTCAACAACTTGAGCAGAATTCCACCAGGGGAACCCAAGGAGAGTGGAACTGGAGACACCCAGCCATCTCATTATCTTGGCTGAGGAGAAAGCACAGGATGAAGACATGTACTTCCATTGTCTCCCATGTCCCAGCGCCATGGCCCCTCTTCATTCATCCAGTCACACATATACAGACACAAACTTTCTCTGGGAGGACTCTTTTCCATAACAGCCAGTGGGAAGTATCTCAGTCCAAGGACCGTAACGTGGTTTCTTGATAGATGTTACCATGTATCAGCTGAGCTCCAGGAGGATGTTAAACTTTATAAACCCTTTGTAATCCACTCCCAGAGGAATAACTCTTGATAGGTTAGCTATTTATGATCCAGCACGGACTAATCGCTGACCTACTCATCCCTCTAATTCAGGTTGCATCCTGACGTTAATAACCACTATGGTGAGGCTACACAGAGTCAGTGCAAGACCAGCTGATTTGCCACTTCACTTGCCAGGATAGCTCACAGCTGGTGCCTATAGGTCACATGAGGACAACCATTACTGGGAGATCCTGAACTCTCATGGATATAAAAACATAATAGAATAACTCATATGTGCTTGAAATGCAATCAGTTATGTTTCCGACTCCTGACACTCACATATGATGTGTGTGTGTATGAACTTCATGTGCTTTTAAAGGATGTTTGTCAAATCAAAAAATGAATTAGTCAATAGGGATTCGTCACACTCAGTTGCAAAGAACTTAAAAGCCTTCAAGAGTGTCATGGTAACAACAATGCATATTTTTTCTGCTAAGGTTTGTTTAGTGGCACTATTTTCATGGCGTGACTATAGCAATGAGCATGTAATGAAATCTATGCTTCATTTTCCTCCCTATTCCTCGAGTATAATGGGCATTTCTTACTGCACTGAAAAAAAATTATGAGCACATACAGTAAGTAGATCTTTGTGTATGAAAATGTATTTATATGCAGTCAGGTGCTGATCCCAAACTAGTATAATAAGGCATCACCCCAGTGAAGTGACTGCAGTTCCACTAGTTTTCCTGATGTAAGTGAGGTTCACGTCAGGTCTTCATGACTGTAGGTTTTGGCATGACCTGTTTGGTTTTCACGGGTGCCTGGATGTTTACACAAAGCCAGGCGAAAAGGGGGACATATGCAGATGGATGATCTTGCAAATGTTGTGGGCTTATTTTTTAGAGAAGGATGATCTTGGTTAAGGCAGTAGATTAGGACTCAAGTGATCCAGGTTCTGTTCCCAGGTCTGCCATAATTCCCTTGTGGTCTTGGATCAGTCACTTAGGGCCAGATTCTCAAAACGATATTTAAATACCTAAATTTCCACTGACATCAATAGGAGCTAGGGTTGGGCACCAGAGAGGTACTTAGGCACCAAAGTTCCTGTTTTGGCGGCTCTGCAATCCACAAAACTCCCCCCTCCCTCAAAAAAAAAACCCACCACCTTGTAGATACCTCAACTCAACTCATTCATCAACGAAGTTTCAGAGCAAACAGCCCCTAGGTATCTACATTTCTGTGTCTGGGCATGTGCACTGCCACCTTACTCTAGATGTCGAGGTGTCTGTCTCCCCACCTACTCCCCAGAGCGATTCACAAACCGAGCAAGGTGTTCAGCTGCCTAAGTCAGTGCAGGGTCTGATCCAGTAGGTGGCCTCTGAGCACACCTACCAGATCAGGTCCCATTCAAAATCTGACCAGAAAAGATGATGGTGCCCATCTTGCAACTTTTAGCCCAGTGGTTAGAGCACTCATCTGGAATGCAGGAGACCCACATTCAATTCTCCCACCCACCAGAGGGAGAGCAAGAATTTGCACAGAGGCCTCCTGCCTCTCCAGAGAGTGCTCTAACCACCAAGCTATGGGATATCCTGACAAGGGCTCCCTCACTCTCTCCTGAGGAAACTGTTCCACTGTGCGTAAATAATGAACAAGTTAGTGGAGTAGGGAGGCTGGCCCTTGGTCTCCCACCTTCCAGGTGGATGCCCCAGTCACTGCACTCCAGAGTCATTCTTGCTCACTTTCCCTCCCTCTCTGTCCAGCCCAGTGACAGTTCCACTCTGGATAAATAGTCATTGAGCTGGGGTAGAAGGGGAACAACCTTGTAGTCCAGGGATTAGGCCACCCACCTGGAAGATAGGAGACAAGGTCCAGGACCCGTGCTCCTTTTGCTATTTACCCACAGTGAAACAGAAGAGTCTGAGAGAGTCTCCTCAATCAGAATACCCCATGAGTCAGTGGTTAGAGTTCTCTCCTGAGACATTAGAGACCCCTATTCAAATCCTCTCCTCCTCCTCAGACAGGAGGAAAAATTGAACATGGGTCTCCCACATGCCAGGTGAGTGCTCAAACCACTGGGCTAAAAGGTGGGGGGAGGGGACAGCACTTCCCCCTCATTCTCTTCCCCACTCCACGCTGGGTGTGAAGCAAGACAGGCCCTAACTCATTCCCACCAGAAACACCTTAGGAACCTAAGCCCAACCACAGGGAAGCCCCTATCTCTGCCTATCTATGAATGCAATGAAAACCTGTCATCTGGAGTCAGGTGGGTTAGATGCCTATCTCTAAGAGAGGGGTGGAGCTTAGCAACAGCCAAGTCCCTTTGTGGCTCCCACCTTAAGTGTCTAAATTCCTTGAGAAGCTGGGCCTTAGGCCCTGTCTATATTAAGGAAATTTACCATGCTGTAACTACAAGCGATGTGAATCCCCTTACTGTAGAGAGAGCCGTAATCAATCTGCGCCTCAGTTCCCTGTTGATAAAATGAGGAAGTTATACTCCCATGAAATCCTGCTCTCTTGCCTAAGGGAGATGGTAGAGGTCCAGGGTAATTATCTCAAATGGGTTGAGTCCTTCCTGGAGTCTCACTGTGATGGGGTCCCCAGGTTGTATGGGACTGCTGAGCCCTCCAGACCCCTCCATGAACCTGGGTTGTCTCTCACACAGTGATGGTAAGGTCAATCTATAAGCCTGACATTTACACAGGCAGCGACACACTCACCTGAGTTATACGAATGATCTCCCAGCCACTCATGAACCATCAATAGAGAGGCTTAAGCCAATTTCCCCCAGCTCCCAGCCTTGCACCCCAGAACCGTACAGTCTTGCAGTGGTCAGAAGCCTGGCCAGTGTAAGCTCATTACCTAGTCTCAGTCCTTGTCTTCAAAGCACTCCATGATCTAAAAGATTATCTAAAACCCAGGGACAAAGACAGTGGTTGACAAATGCACTCCGCTGGCACAATGAAACTCTTAACAATAAGTCTGTGCAGGAACAGAATTTTCTCCGAAGGATGGTCTAAGACTGTAGAATGAACTTGCCCAAGAACTAAGGGCTAATCACAAACGCCTCCATTTTCCACTTCAAGTATCAGATACTGGGACATGGGCAGTCACTACTGGAGCATAGTCAGTAGCTAGGAACAGAAGCCCAGAGTCAGATGCCAGAGCCAAATATCAGAGCGAAAGTCAGGAGTCGGAACCATGTTTCCAATCCAGGTTATCTAGAGTGAAAAAACCAGAACAAGGCTGGGAATAAGCAGGAGCTGGAGCTAACACAGCTGTGCGCAAATGCTTTAAGTACCGTTAGCCTAATGCTGCTGCTGGTCTTAGGAGCATGCCTGTTTTGGGCAGTCTGGCCAAACAGGTGATTCTGCTGCAAGCCAGCTGTGATTCAGCTGCGAGTCTTCTGTTGCTCACTAGGGAGGTGGAACTAGCTGGTGCAAGGCTTAGCTGCAAATCCTAATTCCTGGCAACAAGTGCAAGGCACAATTATTTGACCGTGTCCTTCTCTAATATAAACACATAGCAACAGGTATATTTATATTTAAAAAAAAAAAACCTACTAAAACAAGATACTCCATTGCACCAAGTTCTTCCTCTGGGGAGAGGAGAAGAGAACAATGTGACAGATGTGCAGTCACAT
The DNA here is from genome assembly GCF_003597395.2 of Chelonoidis abingdonii. Classification (NCBI taxonomy): domain Eukaryota; kingdom Metazoa; phylum Chordata; order Testudines; family Testudinidae; genus Chelonoidis; species Chelonoidis abingdonii. The sequence goes on from NC_133773.1 coordinate 130,189,724, forward strand.
TGCTTAACGCACTTCTGGGAAGTGCTCACATACTACAGTGACAAGCAAGATATAAAAACCTATAGAGAACAGGACAGTCTCTGTCAGTATTGTGTATCGACATTGTAAGCTCTTCAGAGCAAGGACTGTCTGAAATTGTACAGCACCTAGCACAATGGGACACTGATCTCAGTTGGAACCTGTGATAGGGTGTCTACCTCACACAAGCTCCAAAGGAGTTAATATGGGCCTGAGACGCCAATTGACAAATCTAGCTGCAACTGGAGGAGAACCAGACTAAAAGTTCCACTCAGAAAATTTGCAGGGAACAGGAAGATACCAAGTATCCAACCAAGCCTGAATCTTGAATGTCTTACATGAAATACCCTCAGTCTAATGTCTGCAAGTAAGTCACCACTTTTGAATTTTACACAGAATGTTTTCAGTGACTAATTTCAAACACATTTGAGAAAATCATGTGTTCAGAGCCAGCATATGAATAGACAGGGAGGCAACACTTCAAGTAAAGTATTTGATACAAATTATTCACTAATTACAACCCAAGAAAACACTGCATGAGATGGTTAATTGCTACTGTAGAACTAGAAGGTATAAAAGCAAGTAAGGAAATCAGTCACAACTCTGCCTTTACTGGGCACGTGTGACCCAGTTATGACATCTTTGCCACCCAGGTGTGCTTCCAGTTTTAAAGGCATTTTATAATCAAGCCACAAGACAGGACACAAAAATTACATTTCTGGGCAAGTATTACCTGCCTCCGGTGGCTTGAAGAATAAAACTGAAGGCCAAGCAATTTCAGGCACACAAGAGAATCCAGTAACACAATCTACTTAAAAGGCACATGCACAGAGTTCTTATGTCTATTAGAAATTTGACATTCTAGGCTTGTCGCAGGGTCCACTCACCACAGTGGTGCCTCCTGATAACCACCCTGGAAATTAACTCTTCCTCCAATGGAGTCTTCCCCTGTCCCATCTCACTTGCAGTCTCTCTCACACCAGGTACGGCAGTCTCCTCTTCCTGGCTTGGCCCTCCGGCTAGGTCACTAAAGTCCTCCCCTTCTGGGGAATTCAGTGTCTTTCCAGACCTGCTGGCTGGCTGGCATCTCCAACATCCTGGCCTCTTCCCAGTGGCAGGTGGAGGAACCAGGCCTGCTCTGTACACTGGGTTCCAGGCCCAGGACCCTATAATAAGAAGCCAAGGTCTCTGCTGTTTCCCTGGGCTTCTTTCTATCTATTGGGCATCTTCCCTCTCTGAGCTTGCCAGCCTACCACCTCCTACTCAGGGAGTAACTGTAGCCTACTTCCCTGCAGCCCCACAGCCTCTGTCTGCAGCCAGCTACTTGCTGTTATACAGGCCTCGCCTTCTACACTGCACAGGTAGGCCTGTTCCTTTAATTAGGGCTTTCCCCTCAGCATTCCTACCAGCTTAATTGGCCCATCTGGCTTCCATTAACCCCTTTCATTCCTGTGCGGGATAGACACCCCATAACAAGACTGAAAAAAGGAAAGCATTTAGACCTGTGCCTCTAGTAGTGAGTATCGCTGTTCACAGCCAACGTGTACCAGACCTAAGGTCCAGTGTTGGGAAGTACTCAACGCCTATTAAAAACAATTCAGCAAGTGCTCAGCACTGCATAGGGTCAGCCCCATAGAGTTTACCAGATAAGGTAGCCTGCCTATAATGCTATACAGTCATGATTTTTTATGCATTAAAGATGCTGGATGATCCTGTGCACTGGAACAGACTGGGAAGCCAGGCATATCTGCGTTTTAATCAGGGGCGGCTCTAGGGATTTAGTCGTCCCAAGCACAGCAGGCAGGCTGCCTCCAGCCATTTGCCTGCGGAGGGTCTGCTGGTCCCAAGGCTTCGGCGGACCTCCCGCAGGCATCCGCCAAAGCCACGGGACCAGCAAACCCTCCACATAGGAAGATCTATTTTTTGCAAGCACAGCAGGCAAGTGCACAATTTTGTGGATGAAATTTAGGCTTCAGTGTTGGACAGTTGGGCTCCAAAAGAAGGTTTTTTCTTTAGCTCATGTGCTAGAGGCCTGCTTTTGGGGAACAGAAGCGCCCCCCGCGGCTTGTTGCCCCAAGCATGCGCTTGGCGTGCTGGGGCCTGGAGCTGCCCCTGGTTCTAATACTAGTTGAGTTCTGGCCACGAGTGGCCGTAGACAGGTTTTACTTGACCTGCTCATAGCTGTATAATATAAATCCATTTAGCAAATTGGTTAAAATGCAATGACATCGGTGGATATCAGATGCTGCATCTGAGTTACTGTTTCTTGACTGGAAACAGAAATAGTTAGGTTTCCCCCCAGAACAGCTACTGATGGAGTATATCACCTGTGTATCAGTTTGAAGCTGCATTTGGCACTCTGCTGGCTGGCCTACATGAGGATAATGCCAAATTTTCATATTTCAGCACCTCAGTTGTGTAGGCAACCAAAAACTGCTTCAGCCTGCCTCAGATATGCACACGCAACACTGGTAATTGTGCATGTAAACGGGCATTTATGTGTGCAGATAAGCATTTGCACCTACATTTATGCAGTCAGCATGGGAAGATCTATTTTTTGCAAGCACAGCAGACAAGTGCACAATTTTGTGGATGAAATTTAGGCTTCAGTGTTGGACAGTGCTTCAGTGTTGGCCTGCTTTTGGGGAACAGAAGGTATTACTCTATGCACACAGCTGCAGAGAGCTATTTACAGTGCACTGCAATAGGTTTTACTGTTCATGCAAAACCCAGGAACTATGCTACAAGTTCTTGGGTGCCTTCTAATCTACTAACTCTTTACGTCTATACAGACACAAAGCACTCCTGGCCCAGAAGGCTGTGAGCTGTTTCCCATGTTTCATGTACTGAAATATGGTTAGCTGATGACCGTGGTCAGGGCAAAGACTTTGTCACATTACATTTTGAGGGGAAGTCAGAGATGAGTCACTGCAATAGTCATCAAAATACAGGGCCAGGGCCTCAAGTGATGCCTATCAGTGGAGCTCCACTGAAGTCAAGGGAACTCACCTGATTTAGACCAGAAGAAGAGCTGGCCTCCTGATTTTAATCAAAAAAGTATGACATCCATGATTTCTCTCTTTTCATCTCTTTCATCCTCCCACATCGCACCCCCTTACCAAGGTAGAATCATCATCGTGGTGCTGCACACCTTGCATCACTACACTGCGTGTGTGATTCAGTATCCAGCCTCTTGCAGCAGCTGCCCGGCTTGCATTTCTTCACTGTGCTCTGAAGAGTGAGAGGGAGGGAGGGGATAGAGCACAGCAGGCTAGCTGGTATGGAGATGGCTGTCGCTTAATTCCTGTGCCCCAGGGATTGGGGCAGAGGGGCAGATCTTAACCTCTCTCCATGAGCTGGCCAGTCTGCGAAGAGGCTGACAAAACTCTAGACCCCTGATTTAGAATAATCTCAGTCATAGGTTCTGCCAGAGAATTTACAGCTGTGGCATGCCCATTGCCCTAACCATGGTGAATGTATCTGGCTATGAATCGTTAAGCTCTCCAAGCGATTAGTAGGCCATCTCAGCCGCCTACTAATCACTCAGAAATCTAGCTCTTTGGACTATTTGTTGTAAAAAATTGCTTCAATTCAAAAAGATGAGCCAGAAGTTTAATATTAATCAATGGAGGCACATGCCGGTAGAGACACAGTGCAACCAGAAAAGTGTGAGATAAAGGAAAATAATTACGTTCATGAGATCCCACTTTGACATGAGAAAAAACTGCCCTGTTCCGGTGAAGGCGAAGCAACTACATTAACCAAGAGTAACTTCCTTCCAGATGAAATGAGACTGGAGCATATACAGAGAGTACAGAGTTATGCCAGCCACCCAGACAGCATGTGATGCAGGATAAAAGTCAGGCAGGGCCTGGGCTATGCAACTGGGAGCATCTTTGCTGTTACAGTTGTGCACCCGTGTTCCTAACTGCAGTACACACAAGCTGAGTCTGGCCAGGCATTCTTAGTCAGCTGCTCATCCTGTTGAGGTTGTTGTGTGTTAGGCAGCACAAGAGCTGGTCCCTCTTGCCTAGTATTCTCCAGCAGGATAAGCAGAGATCCTGACCTGCTCCACATGGTGGAGGAGGAGAGAATTGCTATGCCCTCCACACCTTCTAACATAGCTTTACAGGGCAGGATGTGATTCCTAGTAGGATGTTATACCCTTAGCTCTGCAAGAGCTAAGTAAATGGCTTGTTATTAATGAGGCATAGAAAAGACCTTCTCGCACCACTGCATGCTGCAAGGAAGCAAGATGGGTGTGTGGTGAGGAGCCTTTAGAAGAAAGCTGTGTTAAGAGCCGTATCCAGACTAACTGGAAGCTGCAGTGGCACTCAGTTGTTACTGTTCTAAAGGGTGGGTATGGCCTCATTGACTGAAACTCAAAGGCCTGGGACTTGGGGAAGGACAGTTCAGTGGCGTCAAAAACAATAGGCACCGCCAGAGGCAGGCAGCGTTTCTAGGAATCATGTTGTCACTGAAGGTACATCTACACTTCAACCAGGAGGTGTGACTGAAGCGCATGCAGAGCAGACACACTCTAGATCAAAGCTTGCTTGGGTAACAATACCAGTGAAGCCTCAGCAGAATAAGTGGCAGCTGCTTGAGTATCTAGCCTTGGTGCTAGGTGGGTGGGATCAGCTCATGCAGCCATGTGCGCTGTTGCAGCTTCGCTACCATTGTTACTCAAGCTCGCTTTGATCTAGAAGTTAGCTCAGGTATGTATGCAGGTGCTCCAACCGCACCTCCCAGCTGCAGTGCAGACATACCCTGAGATAAAATCGCCCTACCCCTAGAAGTTACATTTCACAGCCACAAATGACAAAAATCACGATGCCACAGCCTACTAGTACTGAGTTGGGTTGAGACAGCAACATCCTCAATTTACAGTCCCCACAACATCTGAACAGCTCCTCTTTTTAGAGGTTGAGTGCCTGCTCCCAGCCCAACCTGTTCAGCCCATCTCTAGCTAATTAATTCCACGAAAACACTCTTACCAACTGCCACAGCCATCCTCCAGTGTCAGAAAAATGATACGTGTGTTAATATCTTGTACCTTTTAGGCTCAGAGAAGCAAACTGACCCTGTGCAACAGTCATTAGCTGCTTTTTAATTAACTACTCTCCTTTTTTTCCCCCTAGCCGTGCAGCAACAGGTAGTTTAGAAATGGGGACTCAAAGCTGCTCAGTGATAAACCATAGAAGTTTTGCTCAGATGCCAGATCAACTTTTGTTCTCTAGGATGTTTGTCACAATCCTGTCTCCCTTTTAATGGCACCAAATCTACACCGAATAGCGATTTTAAAACAATGTAATGAGAGTACTCACCATTAAATTCCCATCTTCATTAGCATCTCGTTTAACTGCTGAATTTATATCCCTAAGCATCTTTAATTTATTGATTGTTTCTAGGAGGTTTTTACCCCCCTGCATTACTTTTCTTTCTATTTAGCATCAATTAGTGAAATCTGGGTAATGGTTTGTATCCAGGTTCCCACATGCAGAGTTTACATGTGTCACATGCCTGACCAATGCACTAGATTCCACAGTAGTTCAACAACTCTCTTAAGTGGGGAGTTGATCTGAGACTCCTATCCCTGAGCTCTTCTGTCACTGAGCGCCTGAACAGCCCTGGCTCATCATCAGCCCAGAAAACTGCCTGTCCATATCTACCCATGCAGAAGTCTCCCTATTGGCCTCTGCAGGAGTTTCTATCCATTCTGTCCATACCTCGGATCCAAGCATGCTGGGATATTGTGACAAAGAACAAGGGTCGGGGAAGGGAATTATTGTTGTAGGCCCATTTTACGGGTTCAGTCCAGAGTTCCAGGAGCTGGCAAACTCTAAATGAGGATTACAGGTCTAAATCTCAACCCCTAGACCTGGATCTGGAAGAAAATGATCTGGCTCAGCAATTTGGCACAATTCTCTCCCATCAATGTCACTAAGGTTATTCTCACTGCCAAAATACTGTGGTACACAACAGTTCTACGCATGACACTCGCTACAAGGCCTGCTACAACACCTCCCACATTCTGCACATGTCTCTAGAGATCTGTGCAGGTTCAGAGAGGGACCTGCAGCTAATTCCTGACCCCTATGGAATGAACAGGGAGGAAATCCACAAGGGGATCCCAACAGAGATTTTCTGCCCCCGGCTCTCCTCCCACAGTGTTTCGACAAGAGGAGGCAGCCCTCCGCGCATCATAATTGAGAACAGCAAAGCCCAAGGATGGCCAGAAACAGAACACAATTAGCTATGGGAAGGGGCATAATGTGGACTGGATTCCATTGTTACAAGAGGGTCAAGAATTGAGGAGCCTTGAATGTTTAGCAACAAAACCTTCATCTCTACAAGGGCAGCCAATGAAAAATAAAAGCACAACTTTGCCCCTTCTCTAACCTCAGGAGTAACCCTGCAAAGCTTTACTTGTTAATGATACAGTCAGTATTCCACTTATAGCAAGATGTGGGACCCAGAGAGCAAACAGCGTCGAAGAGCTGCACCAAACTGAAACATTTCTATTTCCAATTCACGAATCCCAAAGAGCTGCCAGAGATGAGGAATGGCTCACTGAGCCCTGAGGCATCAAACCAGAGTCTTGCCATCCAGCAGGAACGGCGCAAATTATACTTCAACTGGCAGTGACTCGAAGGAAAAAGGGGGAGAAATACCAGGAAGTGTTTTGACAAGGAGTTTCTATGAACCTGAAAAATCCTATCATTGGCTATAATGTCACTGAGGAGATTGTGAATGGTGATTGTGCGACTGCACAAAGTAATTTATCTCCCTGACCAGTACTTCGTAAACTGTCTATTGAACTGACCTCTGTTAAAACTAAAGATATACAGACACTTGTAAACCTTATCGAGGGGGAAACAACTCAGATAATTTTACACATTTAAATGAAAAACAGATCCTGAGCTTTTCCAAGGAATGAAAGTGTCAGCAGTGCTGCTTGAGTCTAGTCTTAGCACCAAAGGGAGGCCAGGAAAAGTGCAATGGGAATTCCAGTGCTTCCAAAAAGGATGGTTCTGACAGCAGATGCTGCTACTGCCACCACTGACCTGTGGTCATACAGGAGAAGCCATTAGCTGCATCACTAATTTCCTTGAGAACTTGAATTGGGATTTGTTTTTTCAATATACCCTGACCAAAAAAATCATTGAAAAACACGTTTCCTTTTCCTTTCTGTCTAGTAACATGTCTCTTAGCATCAAACAGCCCAGGCACCTTTGTATGAAGTAGGAAATTTCACTTAATGGTAAGAGGAAACCAGATATACTCAAGACCCACCTTTTAACTAGCGATTGTCTCTGTGATCCATGTTCAGACCCAGATCCACCTGAGCTGTAGTCTAAAAGTCAAGTTCAAATCAAATATAAGGTGAGGATTCAGATTCAAGGTCTCTGAAATCCGCAGAGCAGTTCTCACGAGATTTCAGCCCCAAAATGGTAGAAACTTCACAAGATCAGTTGATAAAAACCTCAGAGAAAGCTGACAAATTCAGATGCTCTTGTGAGGGTTGCATCTAATAAAGAACACCTGAACTGGAACCAAACAATAATATTGGGAACTCAACTGGAACAAAATCAATGGACAGATCTGGGGAGAATCTGAAATGCCTGAAATCTGAAGCATACTGGTAGCTATCTGAAATATCTTCAAACAGGGGAATGATGGGACACTTGAAGCCGTTCCATAGCCTACTCACACCGCAGGCCTGGCACTAATGCAGTCAATCAAACTGTATGAGACCACACCCTTTGCAACAACTAAACCTGAGCGTGCACATGTGATGGTTTGTGAGGTGTGTGAATGGCAACATGTGGCGAAAGAAAGCAAACAAGAGGAAAATTAATTCCATCAATGAATTAGATAGACATACAAAATATTGTATATGAGAATGATTGGACACTTCAGACAGCAATTCTTCTGTCCCCATTCCTCCTGGGGGAATGCACCCTTCCCATCTAGGACTTCTGGCATACACTCAATTAATGGTGATGAAAGAAAAGATAGTCCAATGGTTAGGACACTAGCATGGATTTGAACCGAGGTGTTTCAAGTCCCTGGCTACACCACAGACTTCCTGCATGACCTTGGGCAAGCCACTTGGTGTCTCTGTGCCCCAGTTCCCCATCTGTAAAATGGAATAATAATCCCCACGGCACAGGTGTGTTGTAAGGATCAAAGCATTAACTATTCTGAGGTGCTCAGATACTATGGTAACAGGTGCCATATAAATACCCATTATAGATTCACCATGATGAATGGGTAGCAATAAGATAACAATTCAGCCAATGGGTGCTCTTTTGAGGGAGGCCATAGAGCAGCATTGCATTTCCCAGAGAAGGTCATTTTTCATCAAAAAAGTTTCTTGGTCAACACATTTTGATCAGCTCTAATAAATAATAATAATGCCTAGGTGGTACAGCACCAAGAAGCAAGAGTGTTGAGCCAGAGAGCACTTGAGCTGACTCAAAGACACAGGACCTTGGTGTGGGAGGCCCTGGAAACTCATGGGATCAGAAGGCAGAACCATTTCACAGAAGAGCAATCTTCCCTTCCCTCCCACCCACACAGAGGCAGAACAATCCTGAGAAAACTCCATGGAGGGGATCCTCACAGACATGTTGTGACGATGTGGTTCTGGCAGGACCCAACTGAGAGTGCCAAATCAGGACCAATTGCTCAAACAGGGCAGTCACAGCCCTAGGCTGAGGTTTCTCCACCTCTAAGGCAAACCAAACCAGCCAGACAAAAAGGACTTCAGTTTCACCCCACTGGCTAACTGCAAGTCACACAAGCAATTTCCT